>NW_026861907.1:0-35412 GCF_026571515.1 Ruditapes philippinarum | reverse complement strand
TGTTTTATTGTGAGGATAACAAAAAAGGGGCGAAAAAATCCCTAAAGCCCCCTAGCAACCGTCTGAGCGGTACCATTTTTAAAACATTTAACATACCGGAATCAATGTTCCCGAAGGACCAGATAAATATACTGAAACTTTAAACTTTCTTCCGTTTGATAAACATCATTCATGTTTATCTATTTCCACGTTGAATTTCTTAAACAAGAACAGTAGAATTTTGTTTTCTTCGCATTCAAGTTAATAATTGACTTTACCAGAGTGACTTTTAATAACGTGATTATATAAATGTTTTCAGAAAGCCCTCCAGTTTTGTAATTGATTACTTTTCCCTTTGTATTGATTCTAGACTAGAACTTTGAAATTAATTGCTTAGAAAACATATTAATGGACCAGTTATTGTTGCAAAAATGACTGCAAGAAAAAGATTAATACAAATAAAGGAAATGAAAAAAGAAATGAAAATAAGAGAATGGTTTCTTTAGTAACTGTTTACACGTCATGTTCAAGAAAAAAAAACACAACAATTTGTGACATATTATTATTATCTAAATCGGCAAAACTACGTCCCATTTTGTACATTTAAAAGTAGCAAAAAGGATAACTTTTGTGTTCCTTATACAAGTAACATAAATATGGCAGACACTTGGGAATGATCTATAAACTTTTTGAAGCGGCCATCGGTCAATAAGGCAATGCTTCAGATATTGCCTTAAAGTGGTTTAAAATTATCATTTTATATTTCTATGCTATTGAATTTACATTAAAAGTATAAAAAACGCTTAATGCTGCCCCCAGATGAGTCAAAATATTTCAAGAAAATTAATACTGAGAAAAATGCACCTAACTCTTAAGAAAGGTAAAAACATTCATGATCCAAGTTATATTTTGCAAGTTATGTTCGGTTTTACACTTTTTGGTAATTTTCGTGGATTGTAAGTGCCGATTGTAATATGTAAATTATTTTATTTGTTCACCTCACATTATTTTACTTTTAAATACATTTACAATTTTTTATGAAAATTTACATGAATCTGGAGGCGTGCTGCTTAAAGTTTTCTGAACACGTCCTTTTGAAGGATTGAACAGTCCTGAGGAAGATTTCCGAGGTTTTGCCTGTTCTTAATCGATTGTAGAAGATTTCATCCTAATTTACATTATAGGATATTTCCAACTTAGATCAGCTTAAGCTCGTCATTTACTATTTTATAGAAAAAAGACTTTCTTTCATGACAAGTGTTAGTAAGGAATGTAGACAGAAATATGTCGCTCTGACTGACTACTGGCTGCCAACAAATATCACTAATATTTGAAAAAGTATTTTCATTTAGAAAGAACCTTTTCAATCTTTAAACAAATATCATGTCCGGGACCCGCCATAAACAAGACTAAAAGGTTTAAAATAAAAAAAGGTTTCCCTATTTAGCTTTTTTATGATGGAATTTTAAAAAAAATTTGTGTTTTTTTTTGTTTATATTAAAAGTGTATAGCGCCAAAAAAGAAAAGCATGTGCATTAAATCACGGGGTTTATTGCTAGCGTTTGTCAAGAACTTTCTAAAATAAAAGCAATTGTTTGTACAAATTTTTTTTGCCGTGCTTTGGTGTGAAAAGATTGTCAATTTTTGAGTAAAAAAAAAAATAGTGAAAAACAATCGTAGGGGTTGACTTTGATTCTTTTTGTTATTTTATGTAAATTTTGCAAACTAAAATTTGCCTTAAAACCAATTAGTTGACATATAGAGCTGATGTTTTAATAGAAAATAAATCGAAAAAGCTAAAGTCTTAATCCGCTTAAATGTTTTTTCATATAATTTTTTTTCGGGTCTTGGGTAATGTTTCCCAACAAAAAGTGTTAAAAATTGAATATTGCTAATGCCGGTGCGAAGGGCGTGAAATATGTTGCATGTTTACATTATCTCTCATGAACAGACTCAATCAAGCTTGATTTTCATATAATGTTGTTTCACTGCTTCCGAGGGATCATCCCCATTCCAGATTAGTTTACATAGGAGATTGAATGATATCTAAATGAAGATTGTTCGAAGTGTAAAGTTGAACTTCCATTATTTGTTAGACTTGAAAGTAGTAGCAGAGCTGTTTTTTTATGTTTAAATGTATCAAGTATTTATTATGGAACACGCCTCAAGCAGAGACTTCTAATATAATTATCAATATGATTGCCTCATATCATTTCTACTTTAAATGCAGACCTTCAAGTAAAACATAGCTTTAATTCTAAAATACACGCATCATCATGTTAATAATATTGACATAATGGAAAGCCTTTAAGGCACAGATCGGAAATTGTTGCAGGCTTAATTTGATTTTGCATGTTTATGGACAGCAATAGTAAATTTCATTTGCCATACGTGCCCACAAGCACTGGCTTAAGCAGAACTAGATATTTAAATATGGACATGGTGGTTAATAAGGAATTGAGTAACAACCGCATCAAATGGTCATGATCACGGAACCTTCAATGTAACACTTATGCTCCCCAAATATAGAGAAACGTGTCACCTAAACGATAAAACAACGTGAAAGCCAAATAAAAAGGAATTTTGAGGGGTTCAGAAATAAGACTGCGTATCACTGTGAGCCGCAAAAAAACTTAAATTCCATCAGAGTCTGATTGCAAAATTATACTGCTTATGTCGTTTTTTTAGATATTGAACTAAGCAACAATCTGTTTTTATTACGCGGAATAATATATGTTATGACAATGGAAACATTACATGTTTTGTTAATTCGAATATTGATTGGTTTATAACGATCTAGAAAAGAATACTTAGAAAATACTGAAAAGACAGTTCTGTCGTAAACATTTTTAAAATCTCAACAAATGATATTAATTGAAGTTTGATTAATTAATTCCTTGTCTGCAGGGGCATCATTACTTTAGCATGCATTACGCAATCAAAAGATGTTAAAAATTCCTTTTAAGATGTCATGTTACAGCATTTTTACCTTCAGTAAATATTACGCATGTTGTTTAAAGCATCCGCATTAGATTATGGTTTACGAAAAAACAATCATTCATTTCTTTTGAATGATTAATATATTTTTGAGCAGATAATTGTGTGTTTCTTGAACTCAAATTAAATAAATTGTGTTCTTCATATGAGAATCTGTGAAATTGTTAATAGAATTCTATCAAGTTATTTCTTGGTTCAATCTTTAAAGATATACTATGCTCATATTTGATTATAAAAAATATTAATAATTGCTACACAGTCTCTTTGTATGTACAAAATAAAAATGTTTGGACTTCATTTAAGGTAGATATGATATGTTTTGACTTTAGGTGGTCACAATATGAATGTATAATGCCATTAAAAGAATTGGCAGTTTGAAACTATACTTGACCCGATATAGGGAATGCAGCGTCCCATACATATTTTGTTTTATTGTTCTATTCAAATTTAACATATTCAGTAAGAATTTCATGGATTTCAATACATTTCGAATATAAAAATATTTTACCAAAAGATGAGCATAGTATATCTTTAATCAACGGATCTTATATTGATCTCCATGTAAACAAAGGGTACTATTGAACTTATACCTTTCTTGTTCTAAAAGAGATTGTACAATTAAATTTGTCTGGACATATTTCTCTAAGCATTATTATTTGTTTTTTCCCTTTTCCGAATTCGGAACAGCTGCAAAATTATTTCTTGAATAATACATTTAATTTTCCTTAATTTTTGACTTTTGGCAAAAGTTTTGGTAAAAAATATATAGAAATATAAAGTTGCTTTAATACTGTCAGACGGCATTTTATGATGAATGATGTTCTCCTCAGCATTAATAGTGTAATTTGTTATGGAATTACATGCCTTTGTATTTCTACGCATACAGTTGCCAACCTGAACGGCTATTGTCTTTATTATTTATGATTTCAAAGACACATTTCGTCAAAGAACGTCTGTTGAAACGCCCTATATAATTTGTCTGGAGTAATTTGATTTAATAACTATGTCTGTAAAATTAATTTAAAAAGTAGACATTGACTGTCATCAAGTTCGACGTTCAAATTCAACCGATTTAGGAATTGTTAAAGAAAATATGGTAAAATGAAAATAATAGGGTTTTAGCACTTTCAGTACATTTTAGTTCAAATAATAAAATGAATTGAATGGAGACTTTTGTGAATATAGCTTTTTAGTAGGTTCATACCTGATTTAATGCATTTTATGAGATAAAAAGAATGATGTTTTTGACAAAAAACTTATTTTCTACTGGTTATAAAGGAACATTTTCATATCTGATTTAATGCATTTTATGAGATAAAAAGAATGATGTTTTTGACAAAAAACTTATTTTCTACTGGTTATAAAGGAACATTTTCAAAGGAGAATAAGCACAAGTATCATATCGTCTTTATAAGACCCTACATCACTTTCTATTTCAAATTGTACAGTTTCATCGTGGTGATTAGAATGTCATAAAGAAATGAATCATCGTAAAGTATTGAATTAATAGCATTTTATCATAAAAGATATATATGTATTATTGACTATACAATACAGAAAATAGGAATTCCTAAAGTAAGTCCAAAGCGGCAAAATTGAAAATGTTGAATGAGCCTGTTCATGGACGGTACGGTCTAGTGCAAACTACCGTGCACGCCCCCTAGTACCGGCTTAAGCAGAAACTTAATAAGTCGTTAGTTAATAAACGTACCTTAAGCAGAAATAATCACCCATTTTCAATGCACTCAAAGCATTATTCAAAACGCACTTAGAGCTGTCAATAATTGCTGTCTGTGTGTCTAGCTTATAACACTGATATACTTCATCAAGAAACTAATGATGACAAGACATTCTAATATCTAGTACAGTACTATAATTGCTAGAGACTTTAAAGATATAAAATTGTCCAGAAACGTTTTGACAGTTAGGCTGAAAATCAGTCTATGGTTTGTTTCTTTTCTTAGTATTTATATGTGATTGCAATATTCACATAAGTCATGCAATTGTGACCATTGACAAATGTTAGTTGTTAAGAAATTGAATGAACATGTGACTGAGTCGACTTTTCATTTCTATAATTATAGTAATTGTTATCTACATGTGGCACATTGAAGCTATTTGAAAACTGTCAGTATCAATAATATACGTTAGATTGAACTAAAGCAATATTAAAGTGTTTTCTCTTAAAATACTTCAAATGTACAGAAAGGTAAATATTGTCACTTCTTGTAAAATTAAAATGGGCCTCTTTTGTATCTAAATTGAAATAAAGTAGTTTTGCAATTACAAAGAAGCGTTTGCGTTAGGGTATTTTTTACTTCTTTATTCCATTTTACAACGTCATTATTTTATAACAGAATTCAGTTGATTGACTTGACATCCTACGTGTTTTTTGTTGTTGTTTTTTTTTGTACGGAATTAAACAAGAATTACATAAGATTAAGATTTTTCTTCCTTTTTTGTTTTTAAGAAAATTAATTAATTCTGTAGCTCATAGCTTGTTTGTTTCTTAGTTTAATCGATTGAAAATAAAGTTGATTAACATGCCTATAGTCTCACTTGCGATTAATTTTCGGACGTATTTTTTACATAATGAATTAAAAATAGCATTAACAAAGTCAGGTCCGTTGGCACCCCCTCCCCGTAGCCGCCAACAATTCAAATGATATTTTTATTGAAATTAAGTATATGGACGGCAAGGTCATTTCGAACAATTTGTCACACGTTAAATTGTTAAGTTTGAACTATCGAAATTAGACACAATTCAGATGTTACGAAGATACATTTAAGAGTAAAGAACATGTATCTTTCTTTTAATTTGAGTTTACTAAGATTTTAAATCTAGGACAAGAGCCCTGTGGATTTATTGAAAAATCATGAATAACTCCTTGAGTGTCAAAGGGACAAGTGCTTAAAATAAAAATATTGACAACATTCTATAAAACAGCCTTATTAAGATACATCTTGAATAAGATGCCAAGAAAAATACACAAACTTACAAACTACATTTCTTTCTGAATACTTATCATTGATAACATCACTAATTGTGATGGCAGCACAGTTTGTGGGCTATGCGTTATACAAAGTCAAATTATGTGAAGAATGTCTGAGAGTTATGCAATTAGTATTGGTACAAATATGAATGCAAATAATTTCAAATATTCAAAGATTTGATTTTGATTAAATTCCATTTAAACAAGCGACATAATGTGATTTTCTTTCCTAAAGCAAATCAATTTTTTTTATATCTACTGATAATCTGATAATAGTTTTCTACTATTTTTTTCTGATTTGATTGTCAACAAAAAGCGACATAAAAGAGCAGGGTACTATAGCATGTTGGAAACAATTTGTTTACAGAAGAAGGGAAAGGTTGTTCTGAAAAAAGGTGATTTATTTATAAAAGACCTGAACTATTTTATGATATTGTATATTAAACAGAGAGAAATACTTCATAATGTCAGTATTATCAAGGATTTTACTTTACGAGCTTATTGCGTAGGATAAGCTGGTGTTCTGTCTACAAAATCGTGAACTTAATATTTGGTACATATACATTTTATGTGATAATGGAAGGATAGGATAAAAGTGTACATGTACAAGTATCGTTACACCAACAAAACAGTTGTATATATTTTATCAGTTTGTGTTCTTGTATATATTTTATCACTTTGTGTTCTTGTATATATTTTATCAGTTTGTATTCTTGTATATATTTTATCACTTTGTGTTATTGTATATATTTTATCAGTTTGTGTTCTTCAGTTGCGGATTCATGCCTAGGGTTCTGGGCTGGAGTTCCCCCCAGCTCGGCTGAAAGATACGTTTACCAGCTGGGCTGGAATTTATTTTTGTCAATTTCAAACTTTATTGGCTGTCGTGTACTTAGTTTACTCCCTTATCAAAACATTTATTGGTTAATCTCATGCCTGGGGTTTGTCTATCAACATGCTTGAATGACTTGAATGTTTAAACTGCATTATTGATTGGTTTATTACTTTCCAAAGGTCTAATGAAATTAGTAGTCACAGATAGTGGCAAATAGATGTGTTACATAGTACACAATATTTTACTATCTTTGTTTTTCCATTTTCTTTGCGAAAGTCCTATAATTAAGTAACTGAAAATTATGATTCGTAAATTAAAAAGGTGGCGAGTTTTCTACTGGTCGGGGACCATCAACCGGTCACTTTTTAATAATTTCATAATTTTATATCTAGAGATCTGAAAATTTGACACAGTACAGCTTGGTTCTTCTCCTAACTAGTTTGATTATTTCTGATTATGTTGACACTTACATCTGAGGCCAGTAATGAGGGTGTCAAAATTACCTAAATTGTCCACACTAGAGTACCATGTGTCCGGATAGATATATACATGACGTTGATTTAATTCAGATAAAAGCTTGGGTGTTGTTGTTTTTTTTTAATTATTTAACATTATATACAATTTTTGGCAGCAAATGCTGAAGTTTTGGATATTCTATTGTTTTGTCTGCAAATGGTTATAGCTAGTATAAGAGGTCAGGTAATGCACTCTTGACGTTTCACCTTCTTAAAATAGACGTTAAGATATTACCGTTTTGATGATCTTTAAATAAATGTATTTACTTTATTATAGAAGAAATATGCATTTATTGTTGATAAAAATGCGACTGATAGATTGACAACCACAGAAAAAAACTAAATCAAATATACCAGGGGCAGTCAGAGTTTAGTGGTTGTCCGGTTTTGGTGGTCCCTAACAAGTAAAGATGATTTTAAAGAAATTGCGTTTTAATAACTAGTTAAATTAAGATTTTATGAGGATGAAATGATTGGTCATTTGCTTTTAATAACTTTTTATGGCTGTTATATTATTTTTAAATAAAATTTAAATTGTACTGACCTCTTTAGTATCTAAAATGGATTCATTGATGGAACAAAATTCTTATTGAATATTAGTGTTTAAAATAATTTTTTGTACAATAGAAAGGCAGTTTTTTAATAACACTTAACTTTGGAAAATCGTCTATTATTCAGATGTGTAAGTTGATCGAGTGTTTGAAATTATTTTTATCATTTCATTTATTGGCAAATCGGCATAATAATGCCTTTGACCATTTACACATACTAATACACATGGTCAAGACATACAGTATACATAAAAGATACACAAATAAATACACATTTAATCTTTACATAATAAATAATCACCAAATATCAAACATTAACACAATTTTTAACTCACAAAGGTAATAAGTCCTACGAAGCAGCATTATTTTCAAGGGTTAGACTTCTCAATTTATAAGCTTCTGTTAAAAAACTTTGCATTTTTTTACAATACTAGTTTCTAACGTTTTGATGACATAATATTAATGAATTTTTGTACTGAAGGCCAAGCATTATTTGTAAAATATTTCTGTCGTAGGTCATAATATTTATTACAACATAACAAAAAATGGTACTCAGATTCAACAGATTGTGATTGACAAAGTTTACATATACGATTTTGTCTTTCAATGCCAGTATATCTACCTACTTCAATTTCGAGATTATGTGCTGATATTCTAAATTTAGTATATAGCTCTCTATGTTTACTATTAGTCAAAAATATCTAGATATTTTTCATAACAAAAATCGACTTTTAAATTGTTTATAGTATTCAAGTTTAGCTACATTACGAATCTCCATTTGCCAGTTTTGGATATATTGATCGCGTAGTCTTTGTTTCAAAATACAAAAATAGTTACAGGAAGAGTCAAAATTTGACCATATATCGCTGAAACCTAGACTATCAAGTAAATTTTTAATTTTATTTGACCAAGAATTTGCGTTCTGGGAATTACATTGCTCTCTAAAAAGTGTATACATAGGCATGTGTTGATTACTCATTATTTTTATCCAGTATTTCAATGCCCTCTCTTTCATTAAAACTGATAAAGGGAAACGACCCAATTCACCTAAAACTGCTAAATTTGAAGATTGTGTTCGAACCCCAAGAATATGTTTACAAAATTTTATGTGAAGTTTATCTATTTCCTTAAATTCATAAATGCCCCAAATCTCCGAGGCACTATCAACGGTCACGCATACATTGGATAGTGTGCTGTTATTTTATAAATGCTTACTACTAAACACCAGGGGAATTCTATTTGAAAGACCCTGACACTATTATTGCAAATAAAACATCATTTTAATGGTGTTAACAATCTATATATTACAAACTTTTATGAAAAGGAGATAAGACAACAATACTATTTAGTATGTCTTTAAATTTCAATAGATGGCTTGTTGGCAGATACCTAAAATATTGGTAACGTTGTCAATGAATATACTGTGTTTATATACAAATATACAAATAGCTTTGTCATCGCGGATAATTATTTATTTCTGCATACCATGACTGCATATAACTTTTAAAAGGTCTACGCTTTATTTAATGAAAAGTAAGTTTATCCATATATCATACGTATCTGAATCCATGCTGTTTTAGGATAGTTTTTAAATATAAACTGTAGCCTATTTGTTGCTTTTATACGTGACGTTGAAGAAATGACGTTTGCACAAAAATGAAATAAGGACATATCATACTGTATGTCTTACAATAAACAATCCTTATAACAGAACGATTTTGGCCTCGAGTCGCGCCTATGGAAGCTACGTTAATAGGGCAATGTACTCTTTACTGAAGAATGCTAGTGTTGCTTTACTTTAAAGACTACAAACGTCATCATATGTATATACGTCACAGTTTGCGTCTCCATGACGTAGTGTACGTAACTATATAAGATTTTTTAAAATTGTGTTCCTCTGACGAGTGGTCGGCTTTGATTTAAGAAACTAAGGTTATTCATTTGGATATTTTCAGTGCAACTTTTTCTGTCCCATTAGCCTTCCTTTCTTTAAGTCAGAAACCGGATATAATTATTGGAATATATGGCTTTTTATGTATGAAAAGATTACTAAGCTATTGTTCTTAAATCGGGACAAGCCATTAGTATTTTATTGATTCTCATAAAGAAAACCTTGAAAAACAAGTATTTTATTGGCTTTGTCAGTGTGTACATGACTTTCTACTTAAAAATCTTTCATCGGAAAATATCCTATGAATTTCCTAATTGGATCTACATTTTTCCTACAAAATATCAATGTTTTATGGCCTTCACGAAGCCCTAACAATCACTAGGAAAATCTTAATAGGTTTTTCTGTGAACTACTGTACATAAGAATTTGTTAAAATTTCAAAATTTAAATCAATTTAAAAAAGTCTACTGGTAATGTTACGGAGAAAAGCACTATGTTTTAATGACTTAGTTCTAATATAATCCAACAAAACATTAATTCGGAATTGTCGATAGGTTTCTTTATTATTTTTATTAACGATTGTTATATTTTTAATTAAAGAATGCCTTCCTATTGAATGGGGTTTTCTATTCACCTGTTTTAATGAAATGAAGTTTTATTTTTAGCCGTTTCTGTAAAATATTTTTTTTTAGTAAAAAAGATCCAAAAATAGACTAAATGAACGGGTTTACTTTCTAAACGAATATAATTTACCGAACAATGACCAATTCGTCCGCGAGCCTTTGGCGAGCATAATATTGTTTAATTCTAATATCTAAATAAATTCAGTATTGAATCTACAAGAATATATAATATTCCATCTATCACATATCTCAAACAAGAATGGTTTACCTATTTCTTTGACTCGCCAACAATGTTAGTATGGATGCGCTTTTTTATAATTAGAATTTATTTGACGCAGAAATATCATGTGTGACAATATTGACGCATGTTCGCCTTTTCACCTCATTAATGTGTGCGTATTTGTAAAGGACAAAGAAGGAATATCTTAAATTTAAAGTAATAACCTGACAGCTCTGTCGTAAACATTTTATCTCAAAAGATATCAGATGTGTTTTATTGAATGTTTTTTATTATTTTTATTCATTTAATGGTCTGCTCGGGCTTTATTATTTCTTCACCATTAAAGGCCCATTAAGCCTACGAAGCGCTATCTATTCTATTACTCAAAAGCTTTTTTGAAATTATTGATTTCTGAGGCATAATATGCATCTGACAGTATGCAGTCCATAATCAAAAGATGTTTAATTCGTTTCAGAAAACTATATAATATAATGATATTGTCTCTGAAGGTAATACTTTGGATAGATAAAAGCAATTATACCAACTTATAGGTATTAAAAAAGCATTGATTTATGGGCTTGATGTTCAATAATTATAACCATACTCAGAAAAATCGCCCATACAAGTCTTTGAAGCATAACATTTTATATGAGTTCCGCTATTAAAGAAGGCTGTGGAGCGTGGCCTATGAAACATTTACTTACTTATACTTGTACAATAATGTGTTTAGCAAATAGAAAGGAGAGAAAAAAGAATGATATGGTTCAGGAAATAAGAATGGTGCACTTTTGTTTTAATTTAACTTGTTTGGGAAATGTCGTATTCCTATAAATAGACTGTTTGCATTTCAAACTATAAATATTTTTGTACCGCTCTGCTTTGAATTATTAAATCTTATTCAAGGTACTTTTTGTTCTAGCGTAATAGTGACTTTTGGCTGAATGTTAAGACATAGCAGGGCTCTTGAATTGATTTTATACAGTCAGTCAGCATGTGATTTATGGTCTCCTTTACATCATTGATAGTGTAATCTATTATGGAATTTATACCACACCAGACAGTAAGACGGCTATTGTCGGCATGATTTTCACGAAAAAACATTATCCCACGTTGTAATTTAATCAAAAAACTTCTCCGGAAACGACAAATATATTTCTATCGGGAGATATTCGTGAACTATCCTGAACGTTTGACATAATTGGTCATCTTAGACGATTAAATTCGACGAGTTTAGAAAGATAAAAGACTAAATATCATATTAAAGTATCTTCAAAACCTCATAGACAAGCAGTATTCTAAGCTTTTAGCGTTGCAACAACACTAGCATTAGTATCTTTTAATATATCTTACGTATATATGAATATTCGTTTGTGCATAGCATTCTGTATACAGTTGTTTGGTTTTAATACATTATGCATGAACTGTAAACATTTATATTTCAAACTACGAGATAGCATTGGTGTTATAAACGGTCTTGTGACATTTTTCAATTCATTTCACTGAAACATTTGAATGTCATTAAAATGCACGAAATATGTATTCACAATATGCTATATTAGCATTGCATTGAACATATTGACCTCATGCGTTTTAAACATATCACATGCGCATCCAAATAAATCCATGACTTTAAAAGTATACATTGTTTGCTTCTGTAGAGTCCCGTACAATCACATATTTAGGCTAGAAAAAATGTCTTAAAGAAGAAATTATGGTGTTTTCTTTTTTCCTGTAAAAGGCTATAACTTCGTTTAAAAATGAACTTCATCGATGCGTTAGATTATCTTTTATTAAATTGTTTTGTCAAGATCTAAATTGCATCATGATTTGATATTGGAAAGAGGAAAATATTTAAGGATTACTACAAAGGAAAAGAATTTATGACTTCATTAAGAAGGTTGACAAGGTAAAGCTTGATACATATTTCGTTATACAATGTGTTTGTGGTTGTATTGGTTATATTTTACCAGTTTACTTCCTCAATATCTTTTTAACTGTTAATGATATTTACGAAACTTTTATTTTGATATCAATCTCATTATTTTGTAGGCTTGATAACCATGATAAAATGTTGAATTCTGCTTTAGCCGTAGCTAGGGGCGTGGAGGGTAATTGCACTTTCCAGTACCGTCCATGAACAGGCTCAATCCAACCGAGCCTGTGACATTTTCAATTTTATCGTTTTGAACGTTCTTTAGGGATTCAGATTTTTTCTATTTTGTATCATACTTGTTTCCGCCACAAAAACTCAGTGATGGAAACATATATGTTTCTGCCAATACAATCTTTTGAATTACTTGACTCTTAAAAAAGCAATATAAATATATACTAGTATAAGACAATTGTCACCGCTATTTTGGAGCTAGTATTGCATCTCGTATTTTTTTAACAAAAAGTAAAATTATCAACAAATGTAACGTGAGTAGATGTATTATTTTTCTTTTCATGTAGCTTTCATGAATCTGTTTTCGATAACGATTGTCGAGATATTATTCAACAATTGTCGTATATGAAGTTCAAGTGACGGGTGTTACAATGTAAGTCATTAAATGGCATATCATCATGTTAAGAAATTGACATAAATCCCATTACATGGCAGATATTACTAATAAGAGAGAAATGTTATATTCTTGGCCTTAAAATTGCGAAAATTCCTGTTTACACAGAGACGTGACATTCTGAAATGAGATTATGAATATTAAGAGAGAAATGAAACTTCTTTGGCTTCTAATTTGCATTTTATATGATTTATAGACTAACTAATGATGATTGTAATTACATGAAAATTTATTAACTCAATGTACTGTGTGAATATTTTAAAATAATTTTTTCCGTTTAACGTTAGTTCTTATACTGAAATAATATATAATATGTTATTTTAATCATCTTGATCACATGATATTGTAATTGTTACACAAGTGATACTTTATATAATTGACCTTCACCTAGACACATGAACATATAATTCTAACTCTGCAAATGGTCATTTTCTTTTTAATAATTATACACTACTTAAATGTAACATGTAATTGAACTTCATTTTATAAAATTGAGGCAAAATAGTATAAACAAGCAAGTTTTTTTTTTTCACTTTTACTTTTTTGTGAAACAAAGTTAGTTATTATGTGCATCGAATGATTACAATTTTGAATTTGGAATTATTCTTCATGCGTAATTAGGAGAGGAACAAATTAATTTGGTATAAACATAGCCGTTTTGACTGATTGCATCTAATGCGTT
This sequence comes from Ruditapes philippinarum, assembly GCF_026571515.1. Taxonomy (NCBI): domain Eukaryota; kingdom Metazoa; phylum Mollusca; class Bivalvia; order Venerida; family Veneridae; genus Ruditapes; species Ruditapes philippinarum. Next base: position 21,568 of record NW_026861907.1, on the reverse strand, counting down.
ATGCGAAAATCAAATTTACTTGAGAAGGGAAAGAAAGAAAACGGTTCTCTTTGACAGGAAAACTTTTCTATTGGTGACAAGATATATTTCACAGCACTTTCTCTTTCACAATGTTCAAAAGCAATCCCGGTGATTAAAATATCATAAAGAAAAAGTTCATCTGTAGGTGTTGAATCGGGTTCTTTTTATCTGTTTGCATTTCAAACTATAAAACATTTTTGTACCGCTCTGCTTTGAATTATTAAATCTTATTCAATTTACTTTTTGTTCTAGCGTAATACTGACTTTTGGCTGAATGTTAAGACATGGAAGGTCTCTTGAATTGATTTTATACAGTCAGCATGTGATAAATGGCCTCCTTTACATCATTGATAGTGTAATCTATTATGGAATTTATACCAGACGTCTATTGTCGCCATGATTTATGATTTCTCGAAACAGCACTATTCCACGCAGTAATTTTTATCAAAGAACTTCTTCGGAAACGACAAATATATTTTTGTCTGGAGATACTCGTGAACTATCCTTAACTTTTGACATAATTGGTATATAATTGTATAACTAGACAAGGAATATCTTTGACTATTAAACTCGACGAGTTTAGAAAGATTAAATACTACATATCATATTAAAAGAGCTTCAAAATCTCGAAGACAGTGCTCTAAGCTAGTGTTGCAAGATCATTAATTATGAGTATCTTTCGATATATCTTACCGGTGTATAAATATTCGTCTGTGCAACGTATTCTGTTGAAAACATGGTGCATTTATGGCGTTGTTAATGTCAAAGATATGTTCCATTCTATCTCTTTTCTTTAATTTTAAGGGTCTCATCCATTCAAGTTTACAAACAAGTATACAGTTGTTTGATTTTAATACCTTATACAAAGATTGTGAACATTTTTTTCAAAATACGAGATATCGTTGGTGGTACAAACAGTCTTGTGACATTTTTTTCATTTCATTTCACTGAGAAAACATCTAGCATTTTAAAAACATTTGAATGCAATTAAAATGCACGAAATATGTATTCACAATATGCTATCATAGCATTGCATTGTACTGTTTGACCTCATATAAAACTCTCTGCGTTTTAAACATATCACCTGTGCATCGATGTTTTCTTTTTTCCTGTAAAAGGCTATAACTTCATATGAAAATGAATTTCATTGATGCGTTGGCTTATCTTTTATTAAATAGTTTTGTAAAGATATTAATTGCATTATGATTTTATATTGAAAAGAAGAAAATTCTATAGAATGATGGAAAAAACAAAGGAAAAGAATTTATGATCTCATTGCGAAGGTTGACGAGGTAAAGCTAGTGTTTTTTGTGGTTGATACATATATTGTAGTACATTGTCTTTGTATTGATTATATTTTACCAGTTTATTTCCTCAATATTCTTTTAAACTGTTTTAATGATATTTACGAAACTTTTGATATTTTATCTTACTACTTTGAAGGCTTGATAACCATGATAAAATGTTAAATTCTGCTTTAGTCGGTGCTAGTAGGCGTGGAAGGTAACTATCACTTTCCAGTACCGTCCATGAAGAGGCTCAGTCCAACCGAGCCAGTAATATTTTCAATTATGTCGTTTGAACGTTCTTTAGGGATTCAGATTTTCCCTATTTATCATATTTGTTTCCGTCACAATAACTAAACGATGGAAACATATATGTTTCTGCCAATAAAATCTTTTTTATTACTTGACTCTTAAAGGCAATATTTACATACTAGTATAATACAATTTTCACCGCCATTTTGAGAAAGTATTGCGTCGCATACTTTTTTAACAAACAGTTAAATTTTTCACATATGTCAAGTGAGTGAATTTATCATTTTTCTTTTCATATAGCTTATACAAGTCTGTTCCCGATAATGATTGGCTATCGTAGGACAAGAATTATCCAACATATGGCGTATACAACGTTCAGTTGTCGGTGTTACAACGTCAGTCATTAATTAAATGGCATAATAATCATTATGTGAAGAAATTGACATTATTAAGAGAGAAATTTAATATTCCTAGCCTTACAATTGCACTTATTCCTATAAACAGAGAAATATGACATTCTGAGACTCTAGTGAGAAATTAAACTTTCTTAGCTTTTAATTTGCATTTTATATGGTTTGTAGACGGGCGGTGTAAGACATGTTTTTCTAGGACCGGTGTAAACAGTAGCTAATCCTTTCTGATATATAAGAAAGTTCATTTTCTTTTTAACAATAATTAACTTCTTAATGATAACATGTAGTTAAACATGTAGTTGAACTTCATTTTATAACATTGTGGCAAAATTGTATAAAAAAGCCAGTTTTGTTATTTTCACTTTTATTTTTTCTCTGAAACAAAGTGAGTTATAATGTGAATCGAATGATAAAAATGTCATAACAAAAAAGTGTCAATCACATATTTTGTTCTTGGCATTGTAGTAATTTGTACGAGTATTGTTTGATCTTTCCGTCAGCGTAAAACTTTAAAATAAAATGAAAAAAGACTAAGTATCGCCTAATTTTGAATTTGGAATTATTCTTTATGCGTAATCAGAGAAACAAAACTGATTTGGTATAAACATAGATGTTTTACTGATTGAATTTAATGCGTAATGCACTTTAATGAAAATCAAATTTTCTTGAGAAGGGAACAGCTTTATATTAAGCATATTAGTTAGTTGTATGTCTTATTCAATACATTTAATGAAATAAAACTGTTCTTTTTGACAGGAAATCTTTTTTTATTGGTGAAAAGAGATGTCTCACAGCACTTTCTCTTTCACAACGTTCAGAAGCAATCCCGGTGATTAAAATGGCATAAAGAAAAAGTTCATCTGTAGATGTTGAACCGAATCCATTCTATCTAATGAGATATTAATGTATTGTGCACTGTACAAAAGTTCAGGAGAACGACCTTAATCTTAGCAGAAATAATGATCCTCTTTCAATGCACTTACGAATGTGCCGTAATTATAAAACGCGTCAAGACATGTCAATGATTGCTGTTTGTGTGTCCTACTTCCTAAGATTGGCATACCTTATTGGCTTGCAGCCACGGCTGCAAGCCATTTCATCTGGAAAACTTGTTCCGGTTAGGTGGTTTCCTGCTTACATCTGTTGGTGCATGATTGAACGGGAAACCAGCTGCAATCGTGCCAATCGCAACTTTTCGGCCTTTTCCGTCAGTCTTCGGATTAATGATAATAGCCTATGTAGTTCCGATTGCAATCGTGACAATTCGGGCGATTCCGTCATACTGCGGAGTAATATTACGGAAATCTAAGCTATTTTAGTTACTTCGGTAATCCCAGTTTGTGTATATAAATAGGATTTCTATTTTTACTTGATTTATCGGTTTAAACCGTAATAAATTATAAACGAAATTGTTCCGTTTCATTTGTTTTTCAAGACGCAAAAGTTACTTCTTGGTGAGGTAATCTAAAAATAGCCCATGCATATCATTAACCTTGTCACGTGCTGATCTATGTATCATAGTTGATACATGCTTATTAATTGATACCACGTAACGAAGTATTTTAGTGCATTTACTTGTCTATAAAGCAAAGGAATGATTTCGCTGCGAAAAAGGGGAAATGAGATGTGCACACTTGTTTTCCTTCAGTATCACGTTAATATTTTTACGATTGATCATTTTCTTTATTAGTTTTATACAATAGAGAATAGATCTAAATCGTTTTGACAAAAAAAATATTCGGTTTTCCAAAAAAAAAAACAACTAAATAAACCCTTTATGATATACAAATACCGTAATTCAAAAAAAAATGTGATAATAAATTGAACCCCCCCCCCCCCCAAAAAAAAAAAAACAATTTTAAAGGTTTGGGATGAAGGCACAACTGTGCAAGCCTTTCCTTTTAAAAGGAAACTTTATTTTTAAATTGTAATAGTTGCAGGACATTCGAACCATTTTTAACATCTTCACAGTCAATTACAATTGATGTAAAGAATGACAAGAAACGTAAAAAAACGTAAAAAGCTAAAGTTTATCTCCGGGTTGTTATTTTTCTCAGTATCTATCATTTATTTATTGGCATTAATTTTATTAACATTATTATAAGTAGAAAGTGTATCATAAATATGTAAGAATGTCACTTTAAATTCGTACATTGGCAGTCGTTATGATAAAATCCTTTTTTCAAACAGAAAACAATTATTATCTAGTTGGCAAAACTATAGCCACATTCAGTTCAAAATCCGCCAAAAACTGTCGATGGTTCGTGTTTGATTTACTTGATAAGGTTAATATATATTATTAAGAATTTTAACGGTGTCAAGGCAACCCAAACAATTGAACATCACCACATTTACTACATATATTATGGGTAATGAAGAGTTTAATATCTAAAACATTTTAGAAATATACAACATAACAAGTCTCCTTTACTTGCCTTTGAGCATGATACGCATATGTTGTTGAATATTTTTAATCGAAAGTTTTATCTTTAACCCTTAACTTATTGATACTTAATAGTTATTAGATATTGCCACCAGTATAGATCCATGCCAGTTTGTTCAATTCTCGACTATACTGTTAGAAGCTCAATTTTAGATATTAAAGACAAACTTGTTCGATTAACATGAATACTGATTCACCAGCACCGGTTTTGCAACTTAATAAACATCAAAAGGATCTTCCACCTTCATTTAAGATGTCAATTTTAAAATCTTAAAGATCAGGAAAAAAATGAAATAAATTATAAATGATGTTAAATCTAAGTACTGCTTTTGATGTTTTTTTTCTGTAAACTACTGTAAATCAGGAGTAGAACTTGAATGTTAAAATAAAGTTCTTTCAAAGTGATTGTCAGGAAATAAGCCATCATAAATATTCCAGCGGCCAATTTTGACGCCATCTTGGACAATTTACTTTCACGTCGGAATCTTACCAACATTGTAGTAACATGCTGTTGGCTGATATAAACCTGTTACACATCTTTCTGCAATAAATTAAAACTAATTTGCAGCACAACTAGCATTTGTTATTCAATTTTCCACTTTCATTATCATTTCAATATTATACTGGTACAGAAAATGGACATTGTTTTACGATTTTTTATTTCTCATCCGGTTAAAATCCGTCGTCAAGAAACATTTCAAGTTTTTTTTTGTAAGGTTTCTTTAATCACGATTGTTACGTTTAATTCGTCATGTGCATTTTTTCCTTTCATTTAAGCTTTGATTTATAGAATCAAACAGACTGCCTTATTATTGAATGAGATTTATTTAATTGGAGGTCTGTTAACCGTTTTATTTCAGTTTAAAGGACTAAAAACAGATTTTAATAGATGCGTTTATGTTATATTTTTCTGGTCCTTAGGGATCATTGATGCCAGCACTATTAAGTGTTGAGAATTGAGTACCGCTCAAGCCGGTGCTAGGGGGAGTAAGGGATGTTGCACATTTTCATTATCCCTCATGAACAGACTCAATCAAACCGAGTCTGCAATTCTCTTATAATTTTGTTGTGATTAATGCTTCCGAGGGATCACTTTGTTTCCAGATTTTTATACTTCACAACAGCAGGCGCCAAATTCTGTGTGGCAACTGTAAAACGTTGCCCCGTACTTCATTTCAGTGTTGTTACATTTTTCTGGTCCTTCGGGATCATTTGATCCTTCACTATTAATTGAGTTCCGCTCAAGCCGGTGGTAGGGGGCTTGAAGGGTGTTTCATATTTTCATTTTCCCTCATGTACAGACTCAATCAAACCGAATCTACAATTCTCTTGTAATTTTGTTGTGATTAATGCTTCCGAGTATTCACTTTGTTTCCAGATTTTTATTTCTTCCAAACAACAATAATGTGTATTTAAATGACTTTAAAGTCATTACTTAAATTACTTTTAAGTTAAGTTACGTTTATGATAAAAATCAGGACAATATCATTACATAATAATGAACAATACAAACTGTTTATAAAACTGGTATACATGTATTTCAATGTTTATAAAAGAAAGTCACCTTTACATTTCATACATTGGAATAAACGATCAAAGGTATCAACTTTCACCAGAGATCATTGTATTCATTGATCGTCAAATAGAAATATAAGTTTGTTTGCTTGTATCTTACGTCACACCGACACAGTATAGGTTATATAGCGAAGTTCGAGTTTAACTGGTGGAGGAAACCTCAGGTGCCATTCCGTGCATTATTTCAGGCACGAACGGGCACCTAAGTAGAAACACCGACGTTCCGTTAGCTAGCTGGATAGCTTCCTCACATGAAAAACTTCAAAATGTCTGTCAGGGTTCGAACCCTCAGCGTTGATGGGCAAGTGGTATATAAGTACAATGTATTTGTTATATTTTTCATTGATTTACGAATGATTATGCTATTGATAACAAGTATGTTCAAAACAAAATAATAGCAAAACACGTGACGAAAATTATTGTTGTGTCGGCGTTTATTTTGACAGAAACTTTTTTACACCAGGCACTACAAAGAATTGTTATGAAAGTTTGACCGACGCTGAAAATGTCATAAGTAAATAAACAATACAATATATAAGGTAATCGCATGTTGCGCAGAGTCCCGTGAGTGTATTTTAACCGATGTGTTGAAGAAAATTAGTGTCGACGATAACGATTCCATGCAATGGTAAATGACCGAATGAAGAACCCCCGCCTTGTTTTTATTTGAAATTTAACTAATAATAGTCTGTCACCTGGTTCAAGACATAGATTTGACAAAGAATCCCGTTTTGTTTATCTCATTCTATGTTTGTTAATCAACATATTCAAACTAAACACTAAATATACATGTAAATTATATCTTTATTGCTACTGCTTTCAAAATATCACTTCTCTGTTTATAACTTTTTAAAATGATCTCTTGTATAATGACGGTCTGTGGTGGTTATGTCAGAGGTCAAACACACTTCCCATCATACTAATATACTTCAATCATGCTCTGGTGGATTATCAGGACACTATCTTCTAGAAACCATTAAGTACAAGGACAATCCTCTAAATTTATTCATGAGATTATTTAGCGAATTCGAGCAAAACGTGTGTCATTCCATGCTAATAATGTAAAATGTTCGTTTTTTTGTCATCATGTCAAGGAAAAATAGCTTGATTTCCTCTGTAAGTTAAATGATGCATTTATTACTTTAACAGTCATATGACAATATATGACAATAGCTATTATAATTTCGTTCCGTTCTTAGCATTTATATTCCCCAAGTTGTTGGCCCCGGAAAAATAAAACGCATACGTAAATCATGTAGAATTGGATAAATACCGTCCAAGCACAAGGATTTAATGTAATACTATGTATTTCGTATTAAATATACATGATGAATCTGTTTTAAAATTTAATGCTATGATAGTGTCAACGCACGTTTATTTCGTGTTATAAAGACTGCAGAGTCCCTCGGAATTGTTGTAGCCCTCGCCCTACCGGGACTCTGCAGACGTTATAACACAGAGAAACGTACGTTAACCCTATTTATTTTATGCTTTTCAGTGGATTACTGATTTATCCGTGAAAATTATATTTGATAATTTCACAGTGAAAATTATCAAAATATAATTTCACTTTTTTCAATGACGAAACTACTTTTTTAAGATTTTCCCCATGTGGTACCTCAATTTTATTTTTACTGACAATTCTGACAATGTCAGGCTGTTAAAAGAAATAGCAAAGCTGAAATAGATAAATAACTTAAATGTCAAAAGTAACACAGAGAGAAAACTTACTTCTATTCCTTCAAATTCCAATCACCAAATTTCGTCTCTAATTTTTTTTTGTTTCGTTTTTACAGTCTGAAAAATACATTCCTTCCCCATGCAAAACTGCTCTTGATGACATATGGGCAGATTAAAGTATCCTACGAGCAATAACTGCCGTATGCTTTATGAAAAATTGAAAAGCATTGACAGCCATCACTCGTAAAATAAGTAAAACAACCCAGCGTTCCTTCAGCAAGCTTCCAAGTTTTCCATTTTCCTAGCTCCTTTTCTGAATGTTTTCACTTCTGTCAACACTTATTTTTTGTCTGTTACAATCCTCAAATAAGTTTTCTTTCTTTTAAAAAGGTGTATGACTAACAAATCCAAATTATATCCTTCTGAATCTTACACAATTATTTTCCTCCCATGAAATACACAACTTTAAAAAATGGCTGCCGTTTACATTTTAGAAAGCCAGGTCTAATATAAATTCGCAGTAAGTAACAGAAATTTGGATGGATGGTTGGAATTTTCTCCTGCAAGAATTGTTTGTCTTTATTATTAAAACAAGCGATCATTCATATTTTTTTTAATAAAATGAATAAATATCACCGTCATTTAACCTTGATTGGCGGACTTATTTTTTTCAGCTCAAGACTTCTTGTTTTAAATGAGAAATTCCGTCTAAATGGGGCTCTCAATGGGGGAAACAGATTTTAATATTAACGTTAAAATTATGGAAATTTCGTTTTAACTTGTTTTTAAGCATAAAATAAAAAGAAAATTTGTCTGTTTGTTGTGTAAGATGTAATTTTATTTCATCTCGTGAACTTTAAAAACAGTATTCTCACGAGTGGCGATGAAATAAAATTTCATCTTACACACAAACAAACAAATATCCTCTATATAATAGATAACATTTAGCTTTAATTAAAATAATTTCTCCCTTGTTTATCAAATACATTGATTTTCATTTTGAATTATAATAGTTAATGAAAAAAATTCAGTAGGTTAAATGTTTCAATTACTTTGGCAAATGAATCGATGATTTATTTTTATTGGCAAATCGATCCATATCAAAACTGATATGATTCTATTTTTTACTTACATTACATACTAAGATATGAATATTGTTATCAATCTAATTATTTCAGCACCATTGGTGTGAAAACAAGAAAGCGTTTATCGTAAGAACTTTTTAAAGGCCCATTATGCCCCAGAATTGCTTTTATTTTCATTTCCAAAAAGCTTCTATTTTTTGGTGTCATGATACACTTTCCTGAAAGTTACTCATTTGCCAATATTCAGAACCATCTTGTGTTTTCTGCAGGATTTTGAAAATAAGTACGTTCATAGTTATTTCTTATTTTGCATGGCAGTCAAAATACTATTTTGTTTATATTGCACTACTTTTATAGCAAAAAAAATTTACAGTGCTATTTCGTAGATGATAAGCATCTAACATGCCTAATAAAGATTCATTAAACGTTTCAAAACTCATCTTTGTTTTTCTAAAGGACAAATCATTAATTTGATTCTGAGGCGCAATGTGCTTTTAATAAAGATATTTTCCGTTAATGAATCGCGCTCTTCGGGTTTTTTTATGTATCATTTTGTAGTACACAGTGGGTTATTATGGTATGTTATTGTTGTACATGTATCCGAAAGCTGTAAATAGAATGATGACCTTAACATTGTGAAAGTCCGAAAATCTATTTATAGAAGGATGTACCGGTCTCCTATTGGTAATTCCCGGTCTCTCCCGACCTATTTTGACCGGGATTTACTTGAGACTGGCGAATAGTATCACACGTTTATTGTCCGGTCTAGATGTTTGATATCGTTACAGATAAATAAGTTTTTTTCCCAAAATGAATGTTTGTCACTTAGTTTGGTTACAATTATTAATCAACATAGATCAACTCTCAAATTTATTGATTAATATTATTCATAAACATACAATTCGAAAAAAACAACAAAAAAAACAATAGCATGTTTCATTTTATTTATATGAGGTAAAAACTATAAAAAATAAATATGTACAATAATTGAGTAAAAAGGTACATTTTATGGTATTTATATGGCACCATCAACTTTGAAACATTTTATTTAATTTGTTATTCATGTTTAGTAAAGATCCTGAGGAATTATTTTAAGTTACAAATTAGATTTTATAAATTATTCAATTGATTGATAATTTAAAAAATGATAAAGAAAAATACAAATGTACATGTACATGGTTTAAGAATAAACAATATAATATATTGAAAGATTAACCACAATTTACTAATTTTTTCCAGTTAATTTTTACTTTTAATCGTCGGTCAATATGATAATTGAATTCTTAAAATTCAAAATAGATCGGGAGAGACCGGAGTCTGGAAGCAACTGGACCGGAGAATAGTATATCCCATTTATAGAAGCAGTTTTAGTTGAACGAGACGGTCATTCGTGTCGCGCTATGGAAATAAATAACAAACTCGAGAATTCTGAAGGAAGGAAATGAAAACTTATTCAAACAATTAATTGCATTCGTTTTAAATCTATAGAAAAAATAAGTATGCCATTTTTACGAATTGTTATGTCATAGTATTATTATTTTGTAAAAGTCTGTTTCGTAGGTTCTTTCCGGTTTTCTTTTTTACGGCCCTGATTGCACTGATTGACATTTTTACCGTAAATATTTAAATCGACCAAGCTTATATGTCGCTTTTTTTGACGTTGTGCGATAGTTAACAAGTCTAGCACTAGTATACTATAAAACCTATTCGCTGTTCAAGTCTCTTTTTCTAAAATCGACCCTGATTTCCCTATTGAGTTTGACTACTATTTGTATGTTCCAAAGAAAATGCCACATGAACTTGAAATTCTATCAAATCACATATATAAATGATAATATCCAAAAATACCCCTATATAGTGCAAATAAATGTATACCATATAGGGAGTAAATTTTGAATATCATTGAACTGTAGATTTTGGATATTATCGTTAATATTGATAAAATTTCAAGTTCCTGTGAATAAAAAAAAAAGTATTATTCTAATCTGTAGCATGTTTACCAAAGTTCACAATGAACAATGTTTTTGTCCGCTCATTCATAAGTGATATACAATTCTGGTAAAAACCAATTGACCATTGAAAAGATTATAAGCATATGTCTACTAGTTTATCTTCTCTTGCTGCATTTCTTGCTTGGACGCCCTTTGATGCTTTGCATCAATGCTTTTCTTGTAACTACTATTATCGTATGTTCCAAAGAATTTACTTGTGCTACAAACACATCATGTTTAAGTAATTGATATGAAAAACTAGTTGAGATAGAAAAAAGGTCATAAACCAAATGTTTTGAAGACGAGATAATAATTATGAAATACAATTTCCGGATCAAGATGTGATAACTTAAGTACAATCTCAAGTGATTTTTCCGCAAAAGTAAGATGTGCAGCTAGATTTATTCATCTGCCTTTAAATATAATGTTATTTAAAACGAGAAAAAGAGTTAAAAAATTTCATTTTTATCTTTAATGTGAAAGATATCAGTTTTAATTTAAGATGAAATTGTATTTTTAACGTTTTCTCACTGTTTTAACAATAAAATAGCTTAAATATTGTTAATATTGTTCGTTAGCAATGACAATGTTAGAATGCCTAGGAATCATGGGAATGTATTGCGTAATATACCAGATCTATCAATATATGAATATTTGAAATATGTATCTAATGTATTGATATCAAATGTAGGGTTCAATTAAGTTCAAGCCCCCAAAGAAGCACAGTTATCGAATGATAAACAAGAAAACAAACATAATAGAAATTTTATTTTGACTAGTACAAACATTGAGATACATTACATTTGTAATACAAAATTAATCATTTATAATACAGTTTACACTCTAAAAAGCTATTCAATATTGAATTTAAAACAGAATGTTTTGTTGAATGAAATATTACTTTAGCGTATATAAGTACATTAAATTTTAAAAAATTCAGTTATGTTGTACCGGTTCGTCTGGAAACTGTTCTTTATGAAAACATTGATGTCTGTAATACAAGCTGATTCCATGGTAATGACAGTATTTAAGATGAGATACATGTAATATTTGTCCATTTAATTATGATATTCAAATGTTTACAATCAATTAATGGGTGATGCTAATGCGGAAGAAAATTTCAAAATGTCAGATGTCATAGATGATAATAAGACTAATACAAATTAATGAATTTATATACAATATTGATAATGATTTATTATATCTACATATTTCAGTAATAAACAACATGTTGATTTCTTTTTGATTCCTGTTCAAAAAACAGACCTTTCATTTATAGAATATAAAGTTGCACAAATTAAAAAAGAATGCTCAACTTTTGATATTGTTATTTACACTGTTGACTTATCATGGTTCATTAATTGTTAATCATAATAATGTAATAATCCATGTCATCAATATAATATCTTAAACTTCTTTAGTTTTCTCTTACCGATACATGCGTTTTTTATTGCAAGATATGATTTATCACTTGAGACACAAATTGTTCTGGGATATATCATATCTATCTTGTTTGATGATAAGATCTGACCTGTTTGTGATATCTGTACAATAGAGTTTGTTCTTATACTACAAACCAGGATAGTATCATAGGGACCAACTGTTACACCACGTGGTTCCTTTATCTGATCATCCTTCACCACGACTCTCGTGTTTGTCTTGACGTCATATATGTAGACTGTATGATCGTATCTATCTGTAAGTACCACTTTGTCACTGCTCCTTATGTAAGTACAAGCACTTGTCCCTAAAGGATATGACTTGTTAGGGAAGTTGATGCTGAAATCTTTCTCTTCTCCTTTAGATGATATCATACGAATAGGTGTTGAATGATCACTTGTCCCGCCGACAAAGTATGTATCATCTTTTTGACATATCGCGTCATATTCTGTTGTCACTTTGACTGTTCTATCTAAAGTTATACCATTAGATTTGTTTACATGTAGAATGTTTAACTTTAATGCACCACTACTTGTTATCGCTACTTCATCCTCAGATACAGCAACAACAGAGTATGGATAGTAAGATAACTGATATGATCCTACTTTCTCAAGCTTCTCATCGTAAACTAAGAATTTCTTATTTTTATTATCAACAGCAACAAGTCTACCATCAGGTAAAAAATCAATCCCTGTATATAATGGCTCTTCTTCATCATCATCTTTCTGTTTTATATCAATGGAATTTACTGGTGATAGTATCATTGCTTTGTTAACAGGAACTATAGTTTGGGCTACCTCTGATAGACAGAATGACAGAGTCAGTTGTCCTGGTACATAATCAGTGACTGGCAGCGGAGGAAGTTTTAATGTTTCATCAAAATCAAAGGTTACAGTAACGGTCTCTAAACCTTGACATTCTGCATCGACATTTTTGTGAAGAACATTGACGTCATTCTTCAACTTCTGCTCTACTATAAACTGTTGTACCAGAGATCCATTCTGATACACGTTGTCAATCGTTTCCAGCAACTTTGTTATATCAGCTAGATATTTCTCGTTCTGTGACTGCTTTATTGTCAGCTTTTCTAATGTCTCTTTCTGAAACAATTTAATGTCTTTAACAACGGAAATTTCCAACTCGGCAAACATTGCCATTACTTCGTCCCGCATTCGCCTGATTTTCACTGGTATTTCTTTAGCATCTTCGTCTAGTTTCTCTTTTGATGAGACAAAGCTATTTACGATAATGTTAGCCTTCTCTCTCACTTCCTCCAATTTAACCTTTAAAGTTGAACTTCTATAGGTTGACCTTCCAGCGACCTTTAGAATTTCAACAACGCTGTGACATTTACGATGGTCAGCAATAGCACAGGTGCTGCAGCAGAGCTGATTTTCATCTTCGCAGAAGAATTTTACGATTTCCCGGTGTTGATCACATTGGTCTAATCCTTTCATATCAAACGAGCCTTGTTTCGTTTTCGCCTCATTCGCGTTCACTAACTTGTGATTTCTTAAGAAGGCGTGTGTGTAGTGAACGTTAGAACAATCCAAACACTGAAATTCATCACAAGTTGAACAAAACTTTTCAGCGACTTTTGTCGTTTGGTTATCCTTGTTTAAACACGGTTGGCACAGAATGTCCTTTTTTCGCCCGGACACTTCAGCAGTCTCCGGATTAGATTCAGCCATTTTGATAAACAAATGCAATGCCTATAAACAAGTTTACATTTGTGTGCGGAAGTAAATAAAAACTATTTTTGTCCAATCGGATCCGTTTGCAATCTGCGTTGGGGGTAAGTGATAAAATTCGTCTGCTCAATCATAAGCAAAGAAGCTTTATCTTTTCATGTTGTCAAGTACAACTACTAATAAATATTGTTTTATTGTTTTTAAAGGCATATTTGGTTTATGCTGTGACATACTATACAGTGCTATATAAAGTATGTATCGTGATTAGAAGAATCTTACATTCGGCACAGCTTTGGATTTTATCACTTAATTTAAACTCGTTTAATAAATTCAACAAGATCCTCAATATGTATTTATATAAATAATCAATATGTATTTATATAAATAATGGCTACACGCTTTCCTTGACATGATAACCAATAATCATTGAAACCCAACAACACATACGACTTAAAACGGAGCTGTTCTACATACACTGTGAATCTTTCTGGGGTTTTCTTCCCCATTGATGCCGGCTCGCCACGGCGAGCCGGTATTACGATAGGATTTTACTAAGAAACAACCTAAAACTCCGAATCCATCCAAAAATTTAATCGAAGCTTGGCTTCCAGCTTTCTACAAAATTTATCTGTCAGGGCTGGAATCCAAAATTATTTAGCCAATCAAATTTAATCTTACATAGCGTCAAAAAACCTTCAATTTTCGAGCCATTTTTAAAAAGCAGCAAGTATTGCTTTGAGCGCAAATATATAATGATGATTAAAATGTTTATTTCAATAAATCATATTTACACTGACTTTTGATTTAGCGATTTCACCTGTTTTCTCTGTAGTAAGTTTTCGTTTGGTTAATTAACATAAATGTACATCTGGTTCTGTGCATTTTTTTCTTTTTATTTTTTTCCGGTCATTTTATCCTTTCCGGTATTTAGGATGGGGGGAAAATCCCTCGATCCAGGATCCGGGACGCCTGGGATCCGGGATAGTATTAGATATATAGGGAAAAGGAATATAAACTATATTTGTGTTGATTATTGTCGTTGAATCTTTGTACAGGAGATGATCATTATACCAAGCCCTCTTACAATAGTGCAATCTGATTGGTTATTTATCTCTAAGTAACTCGTGGTCACGACATAGTATCTCGTTCCCACAATTTAATTATCTTGTGCCCACGACTTAGTAAATCGTGGCCACGACATAGTATCTCGTTCCAACGACTTGATTATCTCGTGCCCACGACTTAGTAACTCGAGGCCACGACATAGTAACTCGTGGCCACGACATGGTATCTCGTTCCAACAACTTAATTATCTCGTGGCCACGACTTAGTAATTCGTGGCCACGACATAGTATCTCGTTCACACGACTTATTTATCTATTTATCTCGTGGCCACGACTTAGTTACTCGTGCGCACGAGATAAATAAAAACACACACATATCACCTTTGCTCCACTGTAGCTTTGAGCAGGTAAGTTATCAGGGAACTTGATAGGCTACTATTTAGCAGTTTACCAGATTATCAGTAAATTAGGAATATCATACATAAAACTCTGTAATAATTATGATAATCATAGGTTTTTATTTCATTGATCAGTGTTTATAGAATTTCAAACTCCTATGATCATATTATGGGAATTTTTTTAAGGGCTGGAATTTATTTCTTTCGTTTATTGTATTTATTGTTATATTTTATATTTGTCAAAAGTGAAAAATACTTCATTATCAAACTGCCAGTGAGGCAATATTTAATACTTAGAAACATTATTATCTGTTATTACAATTATTTGTATTTTATAATATTTATTGATGTCATTTTATTTTTGTCAAAAGTTGAAAATACTACATTTTCATTTCTCATTACCAAAGAGGTTATGTTTAGCTGTGATAATTCTCCATTTCTCCACAGTTTTTTTTTTAAAGTTTTGACGGTTACTGTGGAAATAAAATAGGAAATGCAAGTATAAAAAAGACAAACTTTATCCTGTCATTTCCTATTATTATGACTTGCTCATGAATGTGCTTAAAAGGGATTATTTCTTGACAATCCTTTCTTTTAACTTAAACAGAATAAAGACAAATGTAATTACATCAACTTTGAGTGTTTTTTCCCTTTATTTGCTGTTTTTTGTTTGTTTGTTTTTTTTTTAACGTTTTGTTGTTTTTTTTTCGGTTTTTTTCCCAGCAAGTTTCTGAAATAGATGTAAACAGTGACAACAAGCGATGCTTTACGCACGCGTAAATATAGACCTTTTTATAGTACGATTTTTCCATAGCAACGTATGTTGCATTTCGCGCATGCGCATTCTGCGTAGGGCAAAAGCTCAATAAAGATAGAATACATTTTAGTGTACTTAAAGGCTTTAAAAGGCGTGATTTCAAGTTATGTCACCCAGAAAGATGAATTGAAGCGGTAAGTACTTAAAACGTGAATTGATATTTATAACAGATACACAAAATTAGCGGGACTTATAATTCAAGGACCCAAAGTCCTCTGTTCAAGGTATCATTAGGTGACTTTTTCATCAGTAATTTAATTTAAAACAGCAGGGTGTTAAATATCACATTTTATTACCCATGTATTACATAATATTACACAATTGATATTCCCTTGAAAGTGGATTGGCAAGGCGGTAAGTGTCAAACAGCTAGGTTGACACGTGACCGGTTGTCATTTGCCAACTAGTTTATCATTTAACCGGATCGTTTTAGTAACATGACATAGTTAATTTCTTAAAACTATGAAAATGATTAATCGTAATTTAAGTAACTTTCATTTATACCAATCTCATCAATGTTTATTGATTTTGTGAAGTGACAAATAGTGTACGTGACGTGCATTTCCATGTGTTACTAGGAACCAGACAAAATGTGTTATTCCACCACCCATCTTAACTTCTCAAGAGTTAAAAAAAAAAATATTTAAATATATATGTGACTTAAAATTTTGTTTGGCATCTCAGTCAAGTCGGATAAAGGATTAAATTAGCTAAACTGAAAACTAAAATGCATTATAACACGTGTTCCGACTTTTTTCCAGAATGATAATTAACCTCGATTTTAAACGCTGTGTTATGTTATATATTATATGTTATAATAAATAGTTCTATATGGACGATTTCAACAACAATTAAATTGACTTTTTATTTGCTAATATATATATTTCAACATTTTTAACAACAATAATTTCAATGTCAGGTCCGTGATCGTAAGGGGGAATTATTAAAAGATCCTCTTTCCGTACCCTTTTTGGCCAATCTTGGCCAAAAAAAAGACATCTTTTGTGTTTCTATTAAAAGCTATTTTATATGATTTTCTATTTTTACCTTAAACTAACTCCGAATTGTCTATGAAGTTATACTACATTTCTATGTAGGGCAAGGCTCTTTTGTCCTACGCAAATTGCGCATGCGCGAAAAACTACTACTTTCGGTCAATTTTTCATAGCAACGGACCGCGTCGTAAAAAGGTCTATAAAATGCTACCTAGATGAATGCCTGTTTAGATTTGCGCAGTTATTAAAATTAAAGGGGAAGCGATACGACACGAAAAATCCATTACGTGCTTAGTATAAGTGCTCGTTTTATATAGTGACAGGACGGGAACGGTTTAGTCATTGTCGTAATAAGCCAGGAATCCGGCACCATATCTCTTATTTATATATAGAAAATGTTGCTCGTAATGGTTTATCATAATGCCTTCATCATTAATTAATTATATCCCGAATAAACATATATAAACTTTTAATAAGCAAATGACCAACGATAAAATTGAGCGTTAACGTAGTATATAAAACATCAAAATGAACTTGTGTCCTAGTTTCTAAAAGTCAACAAATAGATAGATTGAAAAATTCAGATGTTTTTAACAATGCAACAGCTCATCGTCTTGTCAAATGCGAAAGAGTTCCCCTTTAGGTGGAGACAACGTGTTAACGCATGATTTAATTTAAGCCTGGTTCCACGGTATTAAATCTCGATAAACTACAGTCCATTGATGAGAAAACTTAAAGAAAATGTAAATAAAAATGTTTTGCAATGAATTGTTCAGATGTATGTGAATGTCATATTATCGCATGGTTTGGAACTTTTCCTTTGTTCTTGCTAACCCATTATATTAAGTACACTTCAAACTGTATTGATATATAGCAGTTCAGTTTTTTCAATGATTCATATAGGGAAAAAAACTCGACTGCTATATAGCGGTTGAGTTTTTTTCGCACCTTGTATATATCAATGTAGTTTTTTTTCACAAAGGCATTATTTCCAATGGAAAAAAAATAAACCCTTTAATCTTGAATAATCTTGGTAACCTTGTACAATCCGCCTCTAACATTGGATGTCTTTTGTATATCTTTTTTTTTTGCGGCAGCGAAAACAACTTGAAAAAACTGCCTTATCATAAATAACTGTAATGTTGCTAACGATTTATTTATTTATTTATTTATTTACTTATTTCTATCACAAAAAAAGAAAACATTATGCCATTGCGATAAAACAGTTAAAGTATATGAAACTCGTTAGTTACGAGGATATGCTATGTCAGTCTGTTTTGCATTATTATTCTTAGGATTTTTCCTAAATTTCAATATTTTGATTAAGCGTTATAAAGTCACTAGGTTATTGTATTGCTTGAATCCTCCATTTCTAATAATTGAAATATTATTAGTTGTCTTTTCTGTAAATTTTTTGAAGCACGCCCACATTTTTAAGTGTTTTAAATTTTAATCAACTTTATTTAATACTGAAAAATTATAGAAATATTGTATTAAAGCTTTTTTTGTATTATGTAAAACATGCTTTTGTCTGTTTTTTGAATAAAATTTGTGTTTTTATTTTTTATGTTAAATTTGAAATATATTTTATAATCACTAAAAAAGGGAAAAAAGGTTATAAAACTGGTTGGCGACCCCGGGTTTGTTTTGAAATTTACTGCTTAAGGCCCTCGCCATATTTTAGCAGAAACACCCCATATGTCCCCCCAACCAGGTTTTTATCCTGAAACTTACTTGTTTATTACAAAATATTAATTCCCCCCCAATTGAAATTGTTATATATGAAATAAAGCTTTTTAGTACATAAAGGCCGACAGTAAAATGATCTCCATTTTAATTAATCAAATCAGAACAGATATCTCTTAATGCCAAATATTTTATTAATTAAATCATTTAATCAGTTGTAATAAAATATCAAATAAATACTATATATGCATTCGGTTACAGATGGAAAACGCTACTGTATGCCATCAGTTGCAGATACAATTATATAACAAAAAAGTGTTAATTAACATTTCACTCCCCGTGGAATAAGCATGTTGTTGTGTTGCTGTTGTTGTTGTTTTTCCCAGCGAAATTCGATTAAACAAAAATGAAATTAGTTAAGAAGAAATTTTATTCCTATAAACGTATAATAACGTCGTTTAAACTTATTAACATTTTGCTTGAACGAATGATTTTTTTGTTTCGCAAAAATGAAATACTCAACAAATGTGTTGTGTTTAATGTCACTTCAGATGCTCTGTAATTTAATTCCTTAAATATTTCTAGGGTTTACAACTGTGTGAAGGTGTAATTGGCTGCTACAGCGATGTTCACTTTATGATATAAAATTGTTATGAAATGTATCGACCTTGATCAAAATAATTTAATCAAAATCGCTAATGAAATATAAAAGCTTACACTATATCTTAATTAAAATAAAAACAACACTAATTTAATTTAGCAGTAATTGCATCCCTGTGCTTATTAAACATTTTAAACAGTCATAAAGCATTTTCAATTCTCTTTTAGATATCAGGTTTGTAACAAAACTGCCATAATCATTTTAACCCCTAACTTATTTTTTCTAATTATCTTTAAGATTATTTTAATGAGTAAAATAATTACTCCCATAGCTGTCGCGTGTGTTTCAATTACCGACAAAGTGTTTAAAAGGTTACTTTAAAATGCTGATTTACTTCTGTTCACAAATTAAATTTTTAGAATCCATTTATTGTGTCAAAAGTTTCTTCTATCCTGTCCTATCCTATCTTATCCTATCTTATCCATCCATCCATCTATTCCAGTATCAATTGCTGGTCAATCAATTACAGTTAATTGCTAGTTCAGCTACACTTGAATATTTAAAAAACAAATTATTTTTTTTCATTCTAAGTTCAAAGCCCTTAAAAACTTTTCAATGTTAACACAGACCATTTTTATACAATGTTCAAGGCACTAAAAATTATTCAGTCTTAACCTTTTGAAAATAGCATATTGCATATTTGTAGCCAAAATAATGGCTATATACATTTCCACAAAAGTATGAATGCTGAAACTGAAAGTTCAAAATTTTTCCAACATTCAGAAAAGATAAGTTTGTCCAAAATCATTGAACCACGACCAAATTCAAAACTTAAAACTGCTTAATTCCTAAGATGTATCTATATTATTTTCAAAGTGAAAGGGACATAACTCTGCCAAAAAATCATCGAACCATGACCAAATTCCAACTTGACCTGCGCATTACTTTGACATGTCCATATGTCAATTTTGAGTTGTATATGTAACACTGATGGGTTTGATAATGAACAGAAACTGTAAATTTCATATCATTTTCAAAGTGAAAGGGGCATTACTCTGCCAAAAATCATTGAACCATGACCGAATTCCGAACTTGGCCTGCGCATTCCAAAAACATATTCATATGTCAAAATTTGAGTTGAATGTGTAATATACTGTTGGGGAGTTAATAAACGGAAACTGAAAATTTCATATTATTTTTAAAGTGAAAGGGGCATAACTCTCGCCAAAAAATCATCGAACCATGACCAAATTTGAACTTGACCTGCGCATTCCTTTGACGTATCCCCATATGTCAAATTTGAGTTGAATGTGTAATACTGTTGGGGAGATAATAAATGGAAACTGAAAATTTCATATTATTTTCAAAGTGAAAGGGGCATAACTCTGCCATAAATCATCGAACCATGACCAAATTTGAACTTGACCTGCACATTCCTTTGACATATCCATATGTCAAGTTTGAGTTGAATGTGTTGTACCATTGGGGAGTTAATTAACGGAAACTGTAAATTTCATATCATTTTCAAAGTAAAAGGGGCATAACTCTGCCAAAAATCATCTAACCATGACCAAATTTGAACTTGACCTGTATTTTCTCATGACATATCCATATGTCAAGTTTGAGTTAAATGTGTTGTACCGTTGGGGAGATAATGAACGGAAACTGAAAATTTCATATTATTTTAAAAGTAAAAGGGGCATAACTCTGCCAAAAATCATTGAACCATGACCAATTTCGAACTTGACCTGTATTTTCTCATGACATATTCATATGTCAAGTTTGAGTTGAATGTTGTTGTACCGTTGGGAGATAATGAACGGAAAATGAAAATTTCATATTATTTTTAAAGTATAAGGGGCATTACTCTGCCAAAAAATCATTGAACCATGACCAATTTCGAAACTTGACCTGTATTTTTCTCATGACATATCCCATATGTCAAGTTTGAGTTAAATGTGTTGTTACCGTTGGGGAGATAATGAACGGGAAACTGAAAATTTTATTATTTTAAAAGTAAAAGGGGCATAACTTCTATGCCAAAAATCATTGAACCATGACCCCAATTTCGAACCGGGACCTGTGTATTTCTCATGGACATATCCATATGTCAAATTTGAGTTCAATATG
>NW_026861906.1:0-31013 GCF_026571515.1 Ruditapes philippinarum | reverse complement strand
AAAAAAGCAGGGAAAATTAAAATAAAATGATCAAGAGAAAAAAAAAAAAATGAAATAACAACAGGGATATATGACTTGACTATAAATACGGTTTATTAAGTGCTGAGAATTGTGTACCGCGGAAGCCGATGGTAGGGGGCATGAGGGATGTTGCACATTTTCATTATCCCTCATGTACAGACTCTGTCAAACTGAGTGTGCAATTCTCTTGTAATTTTGTTGTGATTAATGCATCTGAGGGATCAGTTTGCTTCCAGATTTTTACACACGGCATGGCTGTTGTCTAACAGATAAAAAGAAGCGATTCTGAGCGAAACGACCAACATTAACGCACAACAGCATTTTTGACGTCAGTTCAGGATTTACCAGAAAGAGTGAATGATACTCTCTAGTTAGAATTTAATGTTATAACGTTAACGTAGAAATGGCGTCGTGAGTTGGACCGAAACCTCTGTATTGCATAGTTTCAAATTTATGTTTAAAGTTTTAATTTTATAGAATTGCTATTCCAACGTTAAGGATGAAACTGCTAGTATTTCAGTCAGATATCTATCAATTGTTGTAAACTGATGGAAATTGAATCCCGTATGACTCTCAGTTTTCTACAAGACATATTAAAACAAATCTCATTTGCTTGTAGTCCAATGAGATTGGACCATACCTTGTTCGGGTACAAAAAAAGAAAAAAAGAACAGAAAAGGGATTCACATTCAACACAGAAACATAAAATAACATAAATTACCCGATATATCTGATGCGTATCCCGTTTCGCATAGTAAAGATTGAGCGATGCTGGGTAACAGCGTGAATATCCGGGTCAGGATTTGTATACATGTACAAGTCGGGAAATATAAAAAGTTAGTGTAAATATCTACTGAAAGTGCCTTCCTACAGACGTTTAGGATTACATTTTACCGGTAGGCGATAGTACTATAACTGCCTTTTCTGTTTCAACTGCATGCACTGACATTATTTGTTATTAAGAAGAAGATCGATTATGCTCAATATCGTCTTCTTTCGGCTCGGTCAAGCGATGTCAAGCGATGACAAAAAAGGGCATTTCGCTCTTAAATTAAATCTTTTGTCGTAGCAACTTGTCTAATATTGTACATTTTTCCAAAGAAAACTCATTTCTGCGTAGATTGCACTTTATTTGGTGAAAATTGGTTGACCAATTAAAAAAGATATGGGAGGTAAAAGAAGGCCTGATGGTATTTCCGCTTGCGAACCTTTCTACCTTACTATATTTATAGTATATATGGATGCTATTTTTAAAAACACTTTTCCTTTGTTCTTTTATTGAAAATGAGATATTTTATAAACATTTTGAGTGAAAAAATATATTATTAGTGAAAAAAAATAATATACAATATAAGTGGGCGTGGTCATGTACATGTATGCTATCCATACCACGCACCGACTGCCTGTGGTACAAATATGTTTTCGTACTAAAAGATTTTTGCTAGCAAACATTCCTTTTCATCTACACTTTAATTCCATGCGTTTTAAATATGTCATATTTTAACAAAATATCCCAAAATAGTCTGGATAAAAACAAAGCATTAGTAAAATAATGAGTTGTTATATTTGTGAAATATATTTGCAAATATTTACGAGCCTTTAGTGAATAATAAAATGATACATGAAAAGCGATCGTGTTATAAATGAGTATCAATCAATTTACAAAATTGTGTATGTCATCTTGTGAGAAATATGTGTTAGAAAATAACAAGAATGTCTAAAACTATAAATAGTTAATTTGAATGTTGTGGGTGCTCTAAGCAGACATGTTCATTATTGTGTATTGTCAGATGTTACACACTATTTAATGCTGTGGCAGTTTTATGTCTTTTTGTTATGTCTTTCTCTCTCTGTCTCTTGTATACAGTTCGTCTACGTATAAAGCTTAGCATTTTTTATTTTATAAAAAGGCATATCAAAGGATTTCCAAAATAGTTCTTCAGCTTAAAGTATAAAAAACCTTCCAATATCCCATCTGTTATAGGCACATATTTTCTAAGTGTGTTCTGAAAATAAACAAAACTTCAAGGAGGAAAGAAAAAGTGGGTTTTTTTTAATTAAATTGTGAGGTACCATTGTCGAGTGGTTAGAGTCGCTGTCTTCAAATCACTTTCCATTCCCTTCTGAAAGCTAAGATACTTATGATTATTTCATGTGAAGAAAATATTCAGCTCGCTTATGGCAGGTGGTTCTATTCAGATGTATGCCGAACTGAAATGATTTGACGTAGTCCTATACCAAAATAGCTTCAATTCTTATGTAGTGGTTTGCCTGCCCGTGCTCTGCCTTGTGCCCTGTCCTGTTTTTGTTTGGGGTCCTCCTGGGCTCCTTGCCACTAGGCCTTGTTACTGGGTCGGGTGGGGGCTGCGTTTATTGAACGTCGCCTTTCCCTGCTGATCTTGCTTATCATATTTCAACGTCGCCATGCCATACAAAACATATAAACATTTACTGTGTTGACGTGGTTCAAAATGTAACAAAACTAAAATTGTATCATTTATGATAGATTATTATTATATAGTAATAGCTAAAGAAGATACATAAGATTATACATTACTAAATTATTATTAAACATTACAACATCACACAGTTATTGTACAACTTTTGGAAAAAAAATTAAAGTTGTTTTATGTGCCACTGACAATTGCAATATTTTAACTTCGTCCTGGTACATGTACGTAAATGAATCTAATGTTAGCCAAGATTTGTGATATCAAGTTATATCTCAAATACCCCGGTATTTGGATGTAAACCTTATACATGATCCTCTTTTAATTTTGTCAAAAGTTGGTCCCTCAAGTGCAAAAATCAGGAATCATTTCCTGACAATATACGGTTACTGTAGGTGGTTGCAATGCGCCAATTCGGAATAATGACCAAAGTTGGCAAAATTACTACACATGACATATGTTGTGTTTCCACCACTTATTTCTTGTATTATTGCACTTTTACATAACTGCTTTTGCTTTTTCGCTTTTACACATTTCAGAAAGTATATGAATATATATATAACAAGCACATTTCACCACATTTAAGTATCAAGTTTGATAGCGTTGTTCAAAAGAATATAAAAAGAATAACTTCCTAAAATTTGATCAATTCACCAATATCAGGTACAATATCGTATGCTTGAAAGTCCAAAATAAGTCAGCATGCAATTCAATTCAGGTTCTGCGTAAATCCGATGTAGGTTCACAGTTGAAAGGATAACAGATTAACTTATGCTCTAATTCGTTACACTCAAACGAGCATAAATCATTTACATTCTTTAATAATACACCTTTGAAATAATAAACAACACAACACAGAGTTTAAAGAGGCTAGTGGGAGTATTTGTAAGCCGATGTAGGTTCACAGTTGAAAGAATAACAGTTTAACTAGTTAACTAGTAAGACTGTTCCCAACAGTCAATAGAACTGACAATAACTATTGATAGCATATGAAAAATAAAACCAAAAAGCAAATTGACATTTGTGATAAAAGGAGAGTTAAAGCTGTTAGTTTATTAAGATAGTAGGGGCTTATACTTGTCAATACTAATGTTTTAACATGACAATTGCAAACTGATTATACGGCCAATACACACAGTATTTTAATCTTCGATAGATTTTCGGTAAGTTCCGTGAGATGTACGAAGTTAGATGTGATCGAATTTTATTTGTATCTGTGAAGAAATTGTACTGAACGTTTAAGCGCAATAGGTTAAACTACAAATTATAATTTATAAGTGCCCTAAGTGCTGTAAAACCGAGATTGCGTAGGTCCATGTTTTTTTTCTTATTATATTTTCAACATCATTGAAATTATGATTGTTTTTATGTCTTTCGTTTTGTTTTACGCTTATTTTGGTAAAGTCTATACTCTTGTCAAATAGCAAGTTTTATGTATTAATATTTAAATTTCATCCGAAATAAAATTTGTAAATGTCATTTTAATGCCGTAAAACACAATACAAATCTAGACAAAATATTGTTCCGAAATTGCCACGTATCCGTATAAACAATTATGCAAGCACTCGGCCATTTCCATTAAAATACACCACAAAAATATAAATATTTAAATGAGTGCTATAATGTATTCATAATTGGCAGGTCAATAAAATCAGACTATAACAGCCTCAAAAACATCAGTTCAAGCTGGTGAATAAGAAGATGAATTGTGACATGCCAGCATGCATGTATATGACTCTAAATGTCATTTATAAATAGTAATCTATATCTAATTTTATCCAAATAATTTGCCTTACATGAAGTTACTATGATATATACCACATGCTAGGCTTAATAAAATTTCATTCAGATTTAAACAAAAGAAAATGATACGTTTAGAGATAATAAGTTTATACAATTTATGTGATGGAACAGACGCCAAATATAATGGTTTTTTTTACACAGAATATATTCTCTATGGGCAATTATCAATTTTGAGTTTCAGAAATTGTAAAAACGTTCTTTTATTTCATTGCCCTATTAGGATTTAGGAAAATAACAAAGGAGTCATATCTTGGCGTCATAGAGAATTTTGGACCACGTTCAAACAGTTATGATTGAAACGTTCCTAAGATATTTTGCTTTTAGTTGAAACTAATTATTAAAACCAAATGTTATTGTTATTATCAATTGATGACAAATGTACGTATTACATAATACTTTTCGATTTCAACAGAAGGTTGAAGAATTATGCCATACTACATATATACCCGAATGGTGACCTTTCAAAAATAATTATGTAACACATGTGTACACCCATTCTGATTTCTTGAGCTACGACAATGTTCGGGAAAAAGTTACATATTTCTATCCATCAGTACATCAAGCTTTATCTTTTCTATTGACGCAAGAAATTTCTTTAAATCTTTACACAATTACAGATTTCAGGCCAATGGTAACGGTCCATATCTGGCGAGATTTTCATTTTGATTTATAACTTTACAAGAGGAGTTGAAAAAAGTATTGGAAACGTTTTTGTTTTATGAACATTTTAACAGATATATATGTAAATCTGGTTTTATTTATTTTATCAGTAACACATTTTCAAAACCAACTAGACGTTTATTGAGAAAAGCCATTAGAGTTTGTTTTAAAAATCAATTCAAATGAAAGTTTTACTCTTA
Source organism: Ruditapes philippinarum (assembly GCF_026571515.1). Taxonomy (NCBI): domain Eukaryota; kingdom Metazoa; phylum Mollusca; class Bivalvia; order Venerida; family Veneridae; genus Ruditapes; species Ruditapes philippinarum. The sequence continues at coordinate 25,879 of NW_026861906.1, read as the reverse complement.
ATTTACTAATGGTACGTCTGATTATCTTACGTCAATTTGATTATGACATTAATACACAAAGCACAGGTCTACAAATAAAGTACATTAATAAATGAGAAAACTAGCAATAGTCTGTTAAGAAAAATATAGTATTTACTTTAGACATATTGTTATACAAACAACAACAGGTTAACGTCATTATAAATGAGGCACATCACGACAAAACCAACATAGTGCGTTTGCGACCAGCCTGCACATCCGCGCAGTCTGATGCTGGCTGCTTTTCTTGTTTTCTCATATCTTTTATGAGAGAAATACTTATCTTTTAAAATGTCTCTTTTATATATTAATGTTTTGCATCAAGTGTCTGGATCTTTTATAAAATGGAAATCTATCCTAAAAATTCACAAACTTATTTTGATTGTTCATGGTCTAGTTATGGTTATCCGTCACTTCGTTTGGATATTTAAAGATGTATGCTTCCAGATGAGCCAAATTATTTCAAGAAAATCAAACATGTCAAATTTGAGAAGAATGTACTTAGGTTTTAAGAAAGGTAAAAAGATTCAAGATTCAAGTGATATTTTACATTTTATGGGCAATAAATGACTGACTCTTGAATTTCTTGTCACCATATTTCTACTGCATGACTAACTAAGGCTTGTTTTTGTATATTTTGGCTACTTTCTGATAATTAACGTGGATTTTAAATATCTTTTTAAATGTACAAATTATTTTCTTTGTTCATTTCGCAATATTGTACGTTTGAAATACATTTTCAAATATCTCATAAAAAAATAGCATACATCTGAAGGCATGTTGCTTTAATTAGGATAAAATGTAAACTGTCTACGTAAACGTATGAATTGGTTATATATTTCAATACGCTAGTCATGTGGATATTTGGATATGGCACTATTTTAATGTCACCCTAATAATATGAGGTGCCCAAAACATAACATATTTTAGTGAATGATTTGGTACCTTAACATGGATAACACAGATTTATTGCAACAGTGGGCATTTGTAACAAGTGTAACACCAAGAAGCATCTCTGTAAAATCGATTTTAGTAAAAATGATCCTGCCATAAGTATCAATGTTTAACAACAACAGTTTAAGAGAATGAAACCCTCCCCCAACCCCTCGCAGCATCCTGGAGTAAAGGCTGCCAAAGTGAAAACAAGGTTTGATATGGGGTGAAGTGTGTCTGTCCTAAAAAAATGTATTCGGGTTTTCTTACATGCTTTATTGTTAATATGCCTATTTGATAAATTCCATTCAATATTTCATAACTGATTGCTATAATAATAGATGAACATAAAATAATGCCCCATGTGTTCAAAACGTAGTAAATGTGTCTGCAAAACAGTTGTTATTTCTGTTATCAATTACCAATTTATTCAGAATGGACTTATCAAAGCAAGCCTATTTCAAACGGTGTCAGCATTATTTACATTTTATCTCGTGCCTTGTTGTATCAAATTTAATTTCACCAAAGGTGACGTCATAGTAATTGTTGGTACAATTTAAATTGCTGGAACCGAAATTCAGCTGTTCAAGTAATACCGAAAAAAACTATCTAAACAAGATAAAGAGCGAGGAGACAAAATGAGAAACTACAAAAAAGAAATAATAGCGAGGGACAAAACGAAAGAAAGCTTTTTTTCGTGTTGTCCTTATACGAAAATTAATACACTTTATATATACAAAGAACAAATCGCCGATTCAAAGTATCTGGAAAAAAGTGATCCCTCGGAAGCATAAAAAATTACATGGAAAATTGTCGACTCGGAAGAGAAGTACTGGGTATTTTTTACAGCTGCCACGCATCACTTGACACCAGCTGCTGTGATGCATAAAAATCTGGAAAATAGTGATCCCTCGGAAGCATTAAAAACAGCAAAATTACTTGAAAATTGCAGATTCGGTTTGTTTGAGTGTGTACATGAGGGATAATGAAAAGTGCAAGATCTCTTACGCCCCCTAGCATTGGCTTGAGCGGTACTCATCTCTCAACACTTAAAAGTGCTGGAGTCAATGATCAAGGACCAGAAAAATATAACAACACAGAAGAAAAAGAAGAACAGAAAAGACACTACAAACTCAAAACTCCTTGCTAAGGCATCAGGCAAATGGGGTTTTCACGATGGTGTCTTTTACGGATTCCGAAATTAATACACTTAATATATACAGAAAGAACAAATCGTCGGTTCAAAAACGACCATGTCACGTATATATCTTGCGAACATGGTGCTTTAGTTAATTTTTTGGATCTTATATTGTGCAAAGAACAACCTCCAACAAACTGATACAAAAACGAATCTGCAAAGGATGCTGAAAAAAGTTGTTTTTTCACGTTTTACTCGAGAAAACAGTGTCTTTTATGGAAAATATATACACTTTATATTCAGGAAAAACAAATACCCGTTTCAAAAAGTGACCATGACGAGCAGAAATCTCACGGACATATTGCTTGATGTTAGGGCTTTGAGTCTTATTTTGTGCAAAGAAGACCCTCCCAAACTGTTTTAACAACACAAATCGGCAAAAAAAGGTCAGAAAAAAATGGTGGGTTTCTTTTTTGTTTGGTCCGTAAAAAATTGGCGTTTTTGAAACAAAAATTTTGACCCCCAATTATTAATAGAAATGACAAAATCACCCACAACGATATGTCCTCTTGTAAAATGACACGTTTAAGATCCAATCGTGGCCAAGGCTGTTCAAAATGAAATTTTAGCCCATGTTTAAAAATGATTTCTAAAAGTCATTACGTATATTTTCACCACCAGTTACCATTTCTGCAACAACAACTGGCATTCCAAACATGCATCGTTCAAATATTGCGGGAAAAACTTCAAAATCAAAACACAATTCTGCGATTTTAAGCTAACATTAAATGGTTCATTCGTTATTAAAAATAACAAAAAATATTGTGTGAAAAAAATCTTGATTGCTCGGAATGACGCTACTATGATTACATGTCACATTCTGAATTATCTAGTTATTGTGGGTTAATGTTCTTCCAGACAAAAAATGACGGTGAATTATAGGAAATATCTTATTAATATACAAGAACTATAACCATAGTATACGAACTTATAATACAGCTCTCGTTTATATGACTTCAGTCCAACTAAATCACGGGATTTTGTCTTAAAAAAACTCGCATGGAATGGAATGTCTTACATGGCAATTCACATTTTAGTAATTCAATTATGTTTAATGTTATAAATGGTGTTTAGCGTACTCTATATTTTCGATATAACGTATGTTTTCCTTTCGATGATTCAGATGTTAATGGTATATAGACAAAATATAACAAAACTAAATATGTCTTATACACCGCGATGATATGCCATTTATGAACGGTACAACTGAACAAAATGAAGGCATTTTCGCTTCATTTGCTTTATTCAATGATTATAAAAATAAATCAAAAGATATGGCAGTATATCTCTTTCGTGTTGTTACACAAATGAAATGGCAAAGGAAAGGTTAGAAAAGGCAATTAATACATAGTTATAAGATCCTTGCTACGAAAATAATTTGGCATTCACCTATATCTAATAGAAAATGTTTGGACTATAAATCGGAGACAAATTATTCCAAAACAGACAGTTGCACTATCTTTCATGTTCACAACTTATTTTGTTTCGATGCATATAGATTTTTCTTTCTGAAAATGCTGTCCCACTTTGTCAAATTTGTGCTGATATTGGTAAGTTCTTATGTAGTGTTCTCTAGCAACTCAAACAATATGTTTCGAAATAATGGCCTTTAAAGAAAACTGAGAGGTTTTGAAAAATAGTGCGTAGAAATGATTATTTAGATAAAATCTTGGTGCGTTGGTATGTTGCAAATCTGTTTATTCACAAGATAAAAATTACAGCATGTGTATACTGTACATGATGTAATGTTGATGTAAAATTACAAATCTACTAAATATTATCGGTCATACCTCACAAAAAAGTAGTACGTTTGCATAAACAGTTTTTGAGCTTGTTATTAATATTGTTGTTGATTTTTTTCTTTTTGTGTACGGGGATTGGTTGAGGTTTAAGTCACACCAACACTGTTAATTGTCATATACCGACTTACCAACTTAAAACTGTTGAAGAAAAGCATAGGTACTCTTTCGTTCATTATCTAAGACACGGGCGGGCACCTGAGTTGAACCGCCGATGTTCCGTATGTCTACTCGATAGCTTCCTCAACTGAGACAAATCAGAGTCCCTGGGGGGAACCCAGCAAGAATCTTGAAAAGGTCGTTTTAACTATGTTAAACTATTTTAATTTTGCGATGATCATTTAGGAAAAACAAGCGTCATCTTGTATTTCAAATCGAATGAAAATGACTTCAAAGCTTGCCCTAGCTGACTGAACTCTGTTGAATCGTTTGTTGTTTTTAAATCCATGTCACAAAATGTCTGGAGTTTTGCAAATAAGTTAGAATATACTGAATTTACATATGCATAGATTTCAAAACGCTATGAGATTTATTTATATCTAATAACTTCTAGGACTGAACACGTTGATTTCTAAAACCTTGTAATACTATATTGGTTGAAGTTGAAATCATTGAATGTTTAATGCAGAACAAAAACAAAATTTATGCATGTCGAATATTTCTAACAGATTACTATCAAATTGTTTTTAAGCAATTTGCTTTGAAGATCTTACCATATGTACTTTATTGATAAATCCCATAACAGTCCCATAACAGTCAGTTTTCAACAACAAAACTAGTTTGCTTGTAGTAAAAGGAGAATTTGATCATAGCAAATATTGTCTGGGCAAAACATGCAAAGAAGAAAATTAAAAGGTTTTTACATTGAACCCAGAAACGTAAATACTTCATTAAAAATGAATTACAAGCAATGAAGAAAGAAAACGAACTATGCCTTCAAATATCTTTCTGTCAATGGTACACATTCATGTAATGCACAGAATACGTTTATATGCACATTACGATCACTAACTACGAAAGCAAATACAAGTACCTTTTGTTAAGTACATAAAGATTTTTGCCTGCAAACATTCTTACTTTTATCAACAATGTTATTTCATGTGTTTAAACATATTATATTGAAACAAATAATCCGGAAATACGAGGGCTGTCCTCCAAAGTCATCGACGACAGTGGTTGTAAAACACAAATATAACCATTGAACCTAAAATGATTTTGCAGAGGTGTATTTTTATCAAGTTTATGAAGAATATGAAACATTATTTCAAGAAAGCATACATACACTGAATATAAAAGCATTAGTACAGGCCCAAAATGTGCGTATGCGGCCCGCGTTAAGAATCGTCATTTTATATCATCTCTTCATAATCTTCAAAGCAGAGTTAGTAGTCAATATCGCAAGAAAACTTGTATAATCTATATAAAAATAAAGCTTTAGATGTAATTGTGTTATTGTTTTAGCTTTCAGTTGTGAAATATATTCTCAAATATTCACGAGCATCCAGTCAACAAAAGATTGACATATGATCAAAAGACGATCAAATGATGAATGAGTATTAGATAAGAACAAAATCTTTCTATGTCATCTTTAAATAAAAATATCTAAGAAAACCACAAGAATTTCTTCGGCTATAAATAGAAAACACAAATGGTGTTGGTTCTCTAAATAGACAATTTCATTAACATGTTTTGTCAGATTTTACACGCTATTAAATTCTGTGACAGCTTTATGTCTTTTTGCTATGACTTTCTCTCTCTCTTTCTTTTGTGTAAAGTTGGCATGCTTATAAAGCTTAATGTTTGTAATTTAGATTGTTTCGTGTGAGAAAAATATCCATCTAGATTCTATTCGGGAGTCTATCTAACTTTCAAAAAATGCACATATAGTAAGTGCTGTCTTTTACCAGTATAGGTTTAAAGTGGATATACAAACCATATAAATCATAATAGTGTCAGCGACTGGGCTTCGAATGTTACCATATTAAAATTTAAAATTGTATTTTATTCCCCCGATCATGAAAATTTTAATACTCTCAACAGAATCAAAAGAATTCGCATTAAGTAATGTAGCAATCACATAGGTCTTTCATATTATTTGGGAAAAAATTATAAGGACTTTATTTTAGTGAAAATTGCTCATTGGTAAGAAAATAAAAAATGTCCGAGCTTATGATATTATTATTGTTCATAAGAAGTTATATCTTAAATATCCCGGTTTTCGGATATGAACTTTATAAATTTTCCTATTCGAATTCTATTAAAAATATTGTGAACCCTCAAGTGCAGGATTATATGCCTACAACATTCCGTAAATGTAACCAGCATCAAAAGCGAAAAATATAAAAACTTGCAAACTTCAAAAGTTATGTTTTGCGGAACATTTATGAGACACTTTTATTTGATATCAAAACAAATTGGGGAAATCAGAAATATAGCATGCACTACTAGTAATTGGCGTTATCTTTGCGTTTGTAATCGGGTTTTTCTTTGATATTCATTTTCAATATTGTACTGATATTTTCGTTTTATTTCTCGTGGTATTTTTTGTTTGCTTGTGGGTATTTTAAAATTATACTCATTTCTGAGTACAAAAAAGTATTTCATTCTGTTATGATACTTTTATGACTGGTAAATATTTTCGGAAACTTTTCCAGATACATACAGTTTGTCTATTGAAACCGATATGCAGATTGTTTTTAAAGTGATGTTTACGATATGTAGCTTGAAATTCTTCTACTTTGATTTCATCTTATTGTACAAATAACAATATTAAATCACAACCTCTGCTAAAGCTGGTCGGGGTCGGGATTTTAACAAACACTGAATGGTCTAAAATGCATTACGTTTCTCCATAGACGTTAAAATTTATTCACGTTAATTTATTATTTTCGTCTGGACATACAGTCACTTGACTTCCTTACAAAAGAAAACTTAATAAAAGTAACATAAACAAAGGTCGGTCATGTGTCTTTCTAAATCATTTGCATCGCCTATCATTTTCTTTCCTTACAGTATACACTGGTAACAATTAATACGCATGCTATTATTTTGAAGTCAAACGGAGTTGACAAAATGATAGATACAAACAAAATAAAGGCAACTATTCTGGCAGTCTATTTAATAGACATTACGTTATTATGGGAAGATATATTTTAATCTATTGAGTATAAATAAATGCATATCTAGACGTTTGCCTCAAGACAGTTATAAAAATAACTCACTTACTATCAAAATATCTTTCCCCATGATTTTTATTTTCATCGACATTAAAATGACAACATAAAAACATAACCACTTTGGCAATGTTTGAGTAATGCTAATGATTTGATTATATACATATTATAACTTAAAAGTTAAAACATAAATACATGATGGAAAAGCTTATAGTTCGATACTAGTACATTATTATTAACACATTGTGATAACCGTCTTGCTATATAAGAAGGGTTAAGATAAAAATATGTTATCGGGAACTCGGCAATTTTGTGTACTTCCCAGCTAATCCATTGACAAAAACAGACTTTAACCGTTATAGCTTCACGTTGCAATTTACCCGTTACAATAGACTAGTTGAACTGTTGCGTTTATTGTCGAATATGTAACTGTAAAATATTATTTGTACCTAGGGATTAGCTAGGGGACAAAAAACAGCAAATATGTTTATTCTGAAGTAAGTCAATTACATCTATTCGACATGCCGCTTCTTTTCCCGTGTACGTTACGTTGCCCTGACGTGATAATCTCCAGTCGGAATTACGCTTGCCACGATATCAAATTCCGTCTTCTGTAGCATGTAAGAGTTCTGTACAAAAACATAAAGTGTATTTAATATAATGAATAAATAAAGTTACACATTTACGGGTTTTCAATAAGTAGTAGCGCCAGCCTATTTATATCCAATTAAAAATTGAAAATGACCATTATTGTCTTAAAATAAGTACATGTGCTTCACTTTTTAAAAACCAAATGTATTTCATTTTAATTTTAGTATACTTGACATTGTAACGAGTTGTAAAGTTTGATATTAGTAATAACCTACCGCCTTTAATGGACATGTACAATCGATCCAATTATCTAAATGGGGTCAGGACACTGAACTTGTGCTATAAGTCAGGGTAATGACAGGAACCAAAGTTGTCTATACATGGAATCTTCACAAACTTTCCAAATACTTTCTTTTCAATTAAAACATCGCCCTGAAAAGGATAATCATTTTCTGTCAAAATAGGTCATATAAATGCTTTGACCCCCCACATTTTATGTCGTTGTTTATATGTTTTATGAAGTCAGAATTAAGCAAACAGAAAGTAAATTATATCATATTTCGAATGATAAAATATATCCTTAAAAACATGAAATGTATGAAGATTTCAGTTTATTTCATATTTTAATGCATATATCATGCTTACATTCAACATGAAATTATGGTAATTATAAGTTACTCTTTTATTTTATCAGAATTACTCCTTACCACCATTGGTGATCCTACATCACGATTGATTTTTAAAGTTCGCCACGACATTGAGTGGTCCAGGGAAGTCCAGAGGGTCTGGCTTGACTACAATTTGATTCAAGTTTATCAATGCGTAAGGTCCTCCACAGTCTGAGAAAGAAAATGTCTTTAACTTGACCGGCTGACTTCTTGCTTTTTTCTATGAGATTGCAATATATAAATGTCTATGTAATGATATAGTCTTTTTGATTACATTGCTTTTATAAGCTTTTTATATAATACTTTCACCTTCTAGTTGTCTATACTGTATAGTCGAAAAAAGTCATTGAATGATGTGAAAGGAAAAATAAATAGAATAACAGATGTAAAATATTTGTGATTTATTATATAGAGGATATTTGTTTAGTTCAGTGTAAGATCGGAATATATTTCACCGAGTGAGCACCAAAAGGTATATTTCACGAGTGGCGCAGCCACGAGTGAAATATGAACTTTTGGTGTTCACAAGGTGAAATATATTTCTATCTTACACTAAACTAAACAAATTTTCTTTATATTATATGCAAAGAAACGTTTTAAAAAGACATTAAACCTAATACTGAATGAAAAGCGCGCCAAATAATAATACAACGTGACGTCATTTACGACGTCACGTCATAAAGTTGGTACCCAGTTCTGTGCACGCTGGTATTTCACTGAAACAACGTAAGGGGCTTAAATTCAAAAACAGTGAAATTATCAAAGTGGTAATTTCACTGTTTCAAACAGTGAAATTACCAGTTTTTATATCACTGATATATTTCAATAAACCACCGAAAAGCATGTAATAAATACTTATAAATGAAATATCGAGAAATATTTATAGAATAAAATGCGTATTTTCATTTTCCGTATTTTCACTGTAAAAATTTATTTTTCACTGCAGTGAAACATATTTTCCATATTTTCACTGGTGTCTTGTCGGACTACTTTCTTTTAAATTCTGCCAGTACACAAAATTTAAGGGAAAGTCTTGCAAATTTTAATGTCAAAAAAGAGAAAAATGTATATAGTAAACAGAAAATTCAAGTTTATTCTTTAAATACATGATTTATTTTCATCTTGTGGCATGAAAATTACCATATTTCACTCGTGGCTACCGCCACTTATGAAATATTTATTTTCATACCACTCGATGAAAATAAATCATGTATTTATAGAAAAAAACATGAATATCCTCTATATATTGTGCTGCGCAAAAGCTAAAAGAAGAATATTTATTACATGCTTTTCGGTGGTTTATAGAAATATATCAGTGATATAAAACTGGTAATTTCACTGTTTGAAACAGTGAAATTACCAATTTGATAATTTCACTGTTTTGAATTTAAGCCCCTCACGTTGTTTCAGTGAAATACCAGCGTGCACAGAACTGGGTACCAACTTAATGACGTGACGTCGTAAATGACGTCATGTTGTATTATTATTTGGCGCGCTTATCATTCAGTATTAGGTTAAATGTCGTTAATAAACGTTTCTTTGCATATAATAAAAAGAAAATTTGTTTAGTCTAGTGTAAGATCGAAATATATTTCACCTTGTGAACACCAAAAGTTCATATTTCACTCGTGGCTGCGCCATCGGTGAAATATACCTTTTCACTCGGTGAAATATATTCCGATCTTACACTGAACTAAACAAATATCCTGTATAAAATTTATGAAATACACGCCAAGTTACAAGGTATAAATATCAAAAGCTCGTCCAAATAGAATCTAGGCAATTTCCCCTTAAATCATATTTACAAACAGTTAATAACTTAACAGCTAAAGTATTTATGAACATATTTTATACACATCATATCATAGAGCAAATGGATAACTAAATACAATGATACTACCATACAGATATATACGGGGCCTCAGGCATCCATTACTAGAAATGTCAAATGTTCAACTGCTGGAGGGACTAATAGTAAATCGTGGGCATAATTAACCATTATCTAGGCGTGTGTCATGCGACAGTTATAGAAAATTGCGTCTAAAAGCGGTAAATTGTCAAAATAAACCTCTCTCAGGAATTCTTCTCCATTCTGTGTTTAATCGATCCATGAACTGGTCTCTTAATAATAAGCGCCTCATTTTTATGATGTATGTAATGCATTCTCATTAGACAAACAGTTATTACGATCACTTTTTGTCCGATTTTTTTATTCTCCGAGACAATGAAGGATATTTCTTTATATAGATAATAAGCCATACTTAATATATCATTGATACTAGTAATATGCTTTAAAGGTTCTTTCAATAACCTCATGAACTGGCCAATCATATCTTACCAATCATTTTTATTCAGTTCAGGAAAATCACTCAAGTGGTTCTACCAATGAATGGCATTTTAACATCTCTTTCAAATCGTCTTTATTGTTTTCAAATTCTTGCATTTCCATATAAACAACTTTACTGTACATCTACTTGTTCTTTCTGTAATAAAGTCTCTCAAATAGATAAATACAGAATCCCTAAAGAAAGCCCAACACGGCAAAATTAAAAATGTTGCAGGCTCGGTTTGATTGAGCCTGTTCATGGACGGTACTGGAAAGTGCAAGTTACCGTACACGCCCTCTAACACCGGCTTAAGCAGAATTCAACATTTAAACATGAAATAGTGAAATTTTGAATTTAGAAACATCCGCAGATGTATTCATACGGCGGTTATCATGGAACTTTCAATGTGACACTTCCGTGCCATTCCATGAAAAGCGGCGTATGGTTCCCAAGCAATAAAAAGCGTGTTCATTTTACAAGAAAACAATGGGCGGAACGAATTAAAATGGAATTTTAAGTTTTCTTTTGTGCGTATAAATATAATGTACATAATGTGAATATCATGTGAAACTTTCCAATGTAATATATATAATCGATCATACCGCTTAGAAAGTTTTTAATAATAATATGTTTTTTCTTTCACACCAACTGTAATGGTCATATGACGAGTTACAAAACGTAAAAGGGGGATGCAAAACTTATGTGTTCTTTTGTGCATTTTTTAATGCACGGACGGGCAGCAGACTTGAACCACCGATGTCCCCGTCTGTAAGCTCAATCGTTTCCTAAAATAATATAATTTAGCAATGAACTTGCAGTGAACTTCTTAGTTCAATCGTGAGTATAAGGTACATGTATTAGTAAATAAAACTGTAGTAGAATTATTGTCAAAGTGTATTATCTATTTATGTAGATTCATTAATTGTATCGTTGAATTAATTTAAAGGTTATCTGCTATCGTATTCTTGTTTTAGAAACGTTAAGCACTATATCGAACTTAAAACTAAGCACTTGCTTAGCAATCATTTTTGAAAGTGGGGAACTTGATCATTCTATATTAGAGGCCTTTGTCATTGGACTAAAATCCAAATAGAATGATACAGTATTCCATATTTTCGACCAGGATGACCAACATTAATTCACATGGACATTATGAAGTCAGTTAAGGTTTTACTATACATAAACTAAGTTATATCTTGGCCAAAATCTGCACAAGGATTAAAGACAGGCAAATGAGGATTCTTAACGAATTCTTAATGGTTCCAGCACGTTATTGTTTTTTTAACGAAATGAACGAACCTCTCGGTTTAATCACATTTACATCAAAATGACGCCAAAGCTTGTCTTTGCTATCTTTGTATTGCATAGATTGAATTGTCTAGTATTTTTAGGCCCACAATGTATGACGTTTTGCAAATTATTTTAGAGTATAATGAATTTGTATATGCGTGGATGTAAAAACGCTATGACGATTAACGTTCTCTCTCTCTCTCTCTCTCTCTCTCTCTCTCTCTCCCACGTTCTCTCTCTCTCTCTCCCTCTCTCTCTCTCTCTCTCTCCCTCTCTCTCTCTCTCTCTCTCTCTCTCTCAAATGTTACCATATTAGAATTAATGTATTTAATTCCCCCGATAATTATTTTTTAAAGAAATTGCTAAAATAGAATCAAATGTGTATTAAATAATGAGCCAAACTATTTGGCGAAAATAATCATGACGTTATTTCACTGCAAATTACACCGCACTCAGCATTACTAACAGAAAGGAAAATGCCCGAGCACATCTATTTATTCATTAGATGTGATATCTTAAATATCCCGGTATTTGAACTTTATAAATTTTCCTATTCGAGTTCTATTACAGATATTGTGCACCCCAACTGCAGATTCATTTCTGTACAACATACCGTAACTGTAGTCAGTATGAATCAAAAGCGGACAATATCAAAATTTGCAAATTCCAAAAGTTGCTTGGCGGAAAATTTATTAGATATCAAAACAAATTGGAGAAATCAGAAAATCAGGAATATTTTTAGCATGCACTATAGTCCAAAAAATCCGTGCATAAAATAGGATAATTGTGCACCTCTTGTGAAAAGCATGAAACTTGGCACAGTTGTTGGTTGATACAATCCTTTTGATTTAAGCCTGGGATCCGGATTGTGCGAATACAATATTGTCGCCAAAATCCAAGATGGCCGCCATATATTAAAAATTACAGAAAATTTTAGTATTTCAGCTGTAGTCATAACTAGAACAGTATGAAATAGCACCAATTCATTATATTTCACATTAATTTTAATAATATACAAGCCTCGGATCCAAGTAGTGTAAAACTAAGATGGCCGCCAAAAGTCCAAGATGGCCGCCATATTTTAACTTTTTGGAATATTAAAGTTTTTAAGCTGTAGTCTTGACAGATCAGTATGAAATAACGCCACTTTATTAAATTGCACATTTATTTGTATTCCGGCCTGTGATCTAGGTTGAACAAAGCCAAGATGGCTGACAAATCCAATATGGACACCATATTAAAAATGTAAGAATGTCATAGTTTTTCAGGTGCTGTCGTTATTACACAACCATATGAAATAAAACCGATTTATAATTATTTTATCACACATTTATTTGTATTCAGGCTGCTGATCTAGGTTTTACAGATCCAACATGGCCGCCATATATAAATTTTCAGATTATTTTAGTTTTTCAGCAGTAACCATTTTCAGATTAGTATAAAATCACATAAAATACATTATATTACATGCCTGTTGAATATATCAGCACAAGGATAATCTATTAAAAATATCAACATGACTGCCAAAGTTAAATATGGCCACAAAACCTTATCGTATATTTTTTAAATTGTTTAAAAAACATCGGTTTCATTTTTCATATTGAAACATGCTCATAATTAAATTGTCTCAGGTTTATTTTTTTACTTGGTATAAGAACACAATAAAGAAACAAAAATCAACAAAATGGGGGTTAAACCATCTTATAGTTGTATCACCTGTCCTTGAATAAGACTCTCTTTGCTACAAGAGCAAGTAATTTGCAATCAAACAAAGCAGTGCCTTATTCCAATGATTTAACAGGTAGCTTTTCCAATGGATTAATATGTAGCAGACCTCCTATTAGGTCATTCTACAAAGTTAAAAGGAATGGTATGGGACCTTTTGTAAATTCTTACCTACAGATGAGCAATTTTCCCTAAAAAGAAAACACAGTTTCAGAATTTCAAGGCTATGAATTTGTATTTTGATGAGAGTGAAAAGAATAACGTTGCCAAACATTACTTAAACTAGTTCATGTTCTGAGTCAATAGTGGCCAGTTCTTAGAAAATTGTTTCTGGATACTAAGCGAGTAAATTGCAGAAAATGTTAGAAATATTGATATATTTTAATATTAACTGAACAGAACAGAGCATAATTTTTTTCTAGATTTGAACATTTCGCCCCTTATCCATAACATGGTTGTTCATTATTGTGTCAAAGACAAATGATATAATTATATAATACAATATTGACAAAAACAGTAGCTGTTGTACATATAACAAAGAAGGTCGGTAGCAGGGACACACACATATCATATGGAATTCGTCCTCAATGTCTCTAGATTGACATATATTGCATGCGCTTTCAACTCTATTCTGATCTCAATCATAAGGCTATGTGTGGATATCCTAAACTTCGTAATAACAGATCAGGATTTTATTCTACATAAAATACTCAAGTACTCCCAATATTCAAATTGGTCCTTAAAATGTTTATATAAATGTAAGACTTGATAACATCCGGTCGTATTCAGACTAAATTGAGCAAGGTACTGTTTTTAAGTATTATCAACTGAAACTGATCAGTAAAAGAAAGTAAAACAATGACATTATCCATAATTAACACCTATTGATCTAGTACTGAATAATGGTCCAGTTAAGGTCAATTAAGTTTTATAATGATCATAGTCACTGTGGTTCTAGGAACTATGAAAATGAAAATAAAAAAGCTACATTTTTTTCAACAAACAATTAAAACCTCATGTAGGCACGATTTCACTAGTTCTTGTGTACGGTACTTTTATGACAGTTGTAGAAAGAAGTAAACAAACAAAAATCATTTAATCGAAGTTAACAACAACAGTTTTTAGATTTATAATTTGCTAAAGTTTTTAACCAGGTTTTCCGAAGGAAAAATCTGGTTATTAGATTAAGGTATGTTGGCAGGCGGATGGGTGGGCCGGCCGGCGGACGGGTGGGCATAAACAATTTCATCTGTGCGCAACTCCTCCTACATTTCTCAATGGATTTTGACCAAACTTTCACAGAACCTTTGTCATCAAGTGCCCTGGTGCATATTGTCGGGGTTTTGTGATTGGATAATATTTGACCTAATTATGGCCCTTTGCTTTTTTTCCTTATATAGAATATATAGTGAACAATTTCTTCTTTGCGCAACTCCTCCTATATTTCTCAACTGATTTTGACCAAACTTTCACAGAACCTTTGACATCAAGTGCCCTGGAGCACATTTTAGGGGTTTTGTGAATTGATTATATTTGACCTAATTATGACCCTTTGTTTTTTCCTTATATAGGATATAAAGTCAACAATTTCTTCTGTGCAACAGATTTTGACCAAACTTTCACATCATTAAGTGCCTTGGCGCATGTTGTCGGCGTTTCGTTATTGGATAATAATTGACCTAATTATGGCCCTTTGTTTTTTTTTGTTTGTTTTTTTTTTGTTATATAGAATATATAGTGAACAATTTCTTTCACAGAACCTTTGTGATCAAGTGCCCTGGCGCATATTGTCGGGTTATGTGATTGGATAATTTTTTACCTAATTATGACCCTTTGTTTTATTTCGTTATACAAAATACATATAGTGAACAATTTCTTCTTTGTGCAATTCCTCCTACATTATTCATGATTTACATTGCACATAGTTACATTGTTTGTTGCTTGTAATTGTATTTCAGCTACAACATATTTATCTACAATGGTGATAATTGAAAACCTGGTTTCCTGGCATTGTCATGCTTCTTGTTTATATGTTTTTGAAATCCAAAAAAGCAACCATTTGTAATATCAGGAAAAACATATGCTTATGAAAGGCTTTATCGTGCATTTCAACTACAATAAAATATAAAAGAAGAAATTTACAAGAAATATAAGAGCGTTGCCCCTTGAACGCAGCCCCGACATTCACAGTAGTCAGAAAGTGGATAGTTCAATCTTACAGACGGAATCTCATAAAATTATCAAAAATGAGAAATCAGTTGTAAAGTCTTAATTTGATCTCATATTAAGTCACAAATGACTAGAGTTAAAAATGCCAAACACTTAGTTTTTATTACCAAAAAGGCCAATATTTTCTTTTTGTTCAATATTTGTCTGATTTTCTAATTTATTCACAAGACTTTGCCAAAATAATAACAAAAAAGAGCGTGATTCCGTTATCTTTGACCAAAAAATATGCTGCTAACATTACTAATGGAAAAAGACTTGCAGCTGCAGTTTGACGATCACAAGGATGCTGCATACTGAATTCATTTAATAATATGGGAGACAGGATTTCGAAGAACCCCTTACCTCCCGCAACACTTCATACTGAACATTTGGTTCGGATAAGCTAAGAAATTGTGTGCATGTGTGCACTAAAATATACATGTACAATACAATAGAGGATTTATTCACCCTTTTTGTGCATTAACATCTTCATAAGCAAGAGGACACATTTAAAGCCTTTGTCCTACAGGGTCAGAATTTAACTTCTGCAGATGTTGATGCACAAAAACCTGTGTTAGAGTCATTCTTAGATAGAAGTATTCGACAAATTTAGTGATTCTACGATATGTTGTTTTTTGCATAACGAAACGGTTTCCTGTTGATTTTGACGCACTTGTGTTTTATTTTTTTGATATTAAGACAACTGGGGCCGTCTTTGCAATCAGCGGTTTCTATGCTGTCATAATCACGCACATCAGATCTACTGGTATGACATCATAGAGTACTTGACTGTTCTCAGCGCTTGATAGCTGAACAAGTACATAGTTAAAAGGCAAGGGCCATAAATCCATCAAAATCTGTGATAAAGTTATTGACCTTTGACAGTGACCTATTATGCTCGCAAATAAGTGCATTAGGTTTTAACCTATTCCATTATGTAATTTTTACAAAACAAACTTGCATGCAAAACATTGGCTGATGCCATTTGTGTACATTAGCGTCCATATTCTTCAAAACATCATCTAAATAATCGTGTGCCCCCATGGTTTTATCCATAAATGCCACTTACCTTTAACCTTTAAGTTTTTTTCTGTGTAAGTGTGCACCTGTGTGTGCAGATTTATGCAAGAAATGCTAGTTTATTATTGTGTTATATGTATGGAGAGTGTTGATCATATGAATTATCTTAATCATGGAAATTTGTCCAAAAAGTGTCAATTAATGGCGGCCATCTTGGAATTTGAAGCCACTCTCCAAGATATATCTATTATTGACCGACAATGTCAATTTATATCATTTTAAAGCCATAAAAAACTCCATTTTGCCATGCCCCATGAACAATGTACATTTTGAACTCCATTTTGTCATGCCCCATGTACAATGTACATTTTGGCGGCCGGCCTGGATTTTGGCGGCCATCTTGGACTTTTAAAAAGTGGATACCAGGCTAAAATAAATTGAAATACTATTTCCTGCCACTTTGCCAAGTTTCATGCTTTTCACAGAAGGTGCACAATTATTTCACATATTTCTTTGACTACTATTAGTAATTGGCGTTATCTTTGCGTTTGTAATCGTATTTTTATCTTCATATTCAATATTGTTTTTATATTTTCGTTTTGCTCCTCGTGACATGATTTTGATTTTTACCCATTTCTGAGTTTAAAATAGTGACATTATGACTGGTTAATATATTTTTCTGAAACTTTTCCAGATACATACTGTTGATATGCAGATCACAATTAAACTGGTCTTTAATATATGTAGCTTTAAATTCTATTACTTTTGAATTCGTGTAATTATACAAAACAAAATATTAAATCACAGCCTTTGCAACAAAAAGGTCGAGGACGAAAGTTTAACGAACACTGACTGATATAATATGCATTATGTTTTTAATATTTATTTATTCAGATGTTTATTTATTATCTTCGTCTGGACATGCAGTAACTTGACTTCATTGCAAGAGAAGACGTAACAAGCACAAAGTTCAGTCATGACAACACAGTGACATTTACATCACCTGTTATTTT
Organism: Ruditapes philippinarum; assembly: GCF_026571515.1. NCBI lineage: Eukaryota > Metazoa > Mollusca > Bivalvia > Venerida > Veneridae > Ruditapes > Ruditapes philippinarum. The sequence goes on along the minus strand of NW_026861906.1, from coordinate 7,916 downwards.
CCTGTACTATAACTTTTCATATGCTTTTAAAAGTAGCTATTACATTTTGAAAGCTAAATAGAGCTGACAAAATGATAGATGCAAACAAAATAAGGCAACTATTCTGTCTTTGTAATAAATCTTACATTATTACGGGAAGATATATGTTAAACTATTGAGTAAGCTATAAATAAATGCAATATCTAGACGTTTGCCTCAAGACAGTTATAAAAAATAACCAATTTACATATCAAAATAATTTTCCCATCAGCATTAAAATACCGTAAAAACATAAAAAGACATAACCACTTTTGGTAATGCGGATGATTTAATGATATAAGTATTATTACTTAGAACATAAATACATAATGAAAAAGCTTATATTTCGATTCTAGTACATAATTATCATTAATTAACTAATACAGTATAAACAAACGCTGATAACCGTTTTGCTATATAAGAATGGTTTAAACCCGAACTCGGTTATTGTGGGTATTTCCCAGCTAATCCATTGGTACAAACAGACTTTTACCGTTATAGGGTCAATATGCAATTTACCCGTTACAATAGATTAGTCAAACTGTTGCGCTTATTTTCGAAGCTGTAGCTGTAAAAGTACGAATTAGCTGGGTGGAAAAAAAAACAAATAATCTTTATTGCGGAATTAGTCTATATTATCTATTCGAATGAAAGCATCAGGTCAAGACATGCCGCTTCTTTTCCCGTGTACGTTACGTTTGCCCTGACGTGATAATCTCCAGTCGGAATAACGCTTGCCACGATATCAAATTCCGTCTTCGGTAGCATGTAAGAATTCTGCAGAAAAATGAAAGTACATTTAGTATAATAATATAAAATTACATCTTTCTGTTGTTTTTTTTTCCTTAAGAAGCCTCTTGTATATAAAATGAAAATAACAATAATTGTCTTAAAGAACACATGTGATTCACGTGTAAGGATAAAAATATACAATTTAGTATAATCATTACAATATATTGTTTACTTTAAAGCGTAATGATATATATGCATACCTTGATGCTTTCAGTTAGCAGTTGTTTTTAAGTATTAGACATTGTCACGGGTTTTGAAAATTAATTTTATTAATAACCTATCGCCTTCAATGGACATGTACAATCGATTCCAATTCTCTTAATGGGGTCAGGGCACTGAACCTGTTCTAGAAGTTCACAAAAGTCAGGGTAATGACAGGAACCAAAGTTGTCAATACATGGAACTTTCACAAACTTTCCAAAGACTTTCTTTTCAATTAATACATCGCCCTGGAAAGAATCATTTTATGTCAAAATAGAAGGTCATATAAATTTTTTTCGTACTTTTTCTATCGTAATTAATTTATTACTTTATAATAATAAAGATAGAACTTACCAACCAAACAAACAAACAAAAAAATATTTGCGATCTCAAATTAGAAATTGTCTATTTGTTTTTGTTTTTTTTTGTAATTGGAATGGGAAGCATATTATTCTTATACTCAACATGTAATTTTAACAATTATAAGTGTATAATTTTATCAGAATTACACCTTACCACCATCGGTGACCCTACATCACTGTTGATTTTAAAGTTCGCCACGACATTGAGAGGACCAGGGAAGTCCAGAGGGTCTGGTGTGACTTCAATTTGGTTTAAGTTTATCAATGCGTTAGGTCCTCCACAGTCTGAGAAAGAGAATGTCTTCAACTTGACCGGCAGACTTCTTGCTTTATTCTGTGTGATTACAATATATAAGTTTCTTAGTAAACAGATATGATAAAGTCTTTTTGAATAGAATGATTCTAAAGGCCTTTTCCACAATACTTTCACCTTCAAGTTGTGCATGTTGTATAGTCGAAAAAAATGATGTGAAAGGAGAAATAAAACTTAATTTATTGCAAAATAAATGTTTTTATGGTCACTTACAAGCTTGATGGTGGGTTCCATTAGGTTTTTAGTCATAGGTCGAAATATATTGGGTTCGAAAAAGCCGTACTAGTAAGTACACTAAGGTTATCGTTATGAGTAAGTACAATGTGATAATTGATGCGGATTAAGTCCGCCATTTTAGAAGAAGAAATAATTCATAAACAATTTTCAATAAATTGCTTTTATATACACGGTACTTATACTTTGTTTGATCGCTCATTAGTCCAGGAAGGTTACAACTTATCCGGCAATAGCTAACACTGTAGGAATGTTTGCCCACAGTTTGGTATTTTTGACTGTCTTTGTTTTCACATTTTTGTAAACAAAGGAATCTGTGTCTACAGTACGTTTTGCGATTGGATTACTGCATAATGTGTTTAAAACACCGGTGGATGATTAACTCTTCAATTTTATGTTAGTAAAATGTCTATACTAATATTAGGAACATCTCATATACACTGGTTGGAACGATTTCTTCGACAAAAGGGTAACAATAACAAATCTTTAATGTTGGTGGCGATGCTAGCCCGGCCCCAGATGTACATTTTCGAAGTATAAATGGAGGAAAGATTTACAATAAACACCACGGTAACTGTTGAGAACTGAGTGTATCAGAACTGCATCCAAAATGCTTTATCGTACAATTAGGTGGAAACGATATTGTTTCACTAGTGCATCACTGGAACTTCTTGTTTTGTGAATAGTCAACATTTTCGCTACATTTCAAGTTTGATACAACATTGTGGTGTTGCAGTTTATTCTCAGACCTAGGCCACGTTATTTATACCAGAGATACAGGAGATACAGTTGTTTAGGCAGTAGCGGATTTTAGGGTATAGCAGATAACATGCCAATATTCCGGATCGACTACATAATAAGTACATACCAACAAGTGAAAAGTGAAATTTCCTGGATCTCAAGTGAAGAAGACAATTATTTACCTTACATCTTAGTCCCAAAGTGAACTTGGGGACTGATATGAATTGTGGTTTAATGTGATAGTTATATATTATCAAATTATTGTAAGGACTATGTTTGCACATTTACTTGAAAATTGCTAGTGAAATATTTTTTTTTTTTTTTTTTTTTTTTTTTTTTTTTTTATATAATGTTCTTGCATCCATTATTGTTATTATACATTTATGAATTTAAATAGTTAGGAGGTAATAATGCCTTAATTTTAAGGTGGTTTATTCGACTTTAGTTGTAAAGTCCCTAAGAATTAGCAGTTTTGTTAAAGTCCTTAATTGTAGGGAATACTTTAGTTAAATGTGCCTTAGTTGTAAGGTAATTGTTTAATGCTAAAATATTATTTTAGTAAAAATACGCCTTAATTTTAAGGTGGTTTATTCGACTTAAGTCATAAAGTCCCTAAGAATTAGCAGTTTGTTACAGCCCTGAATTGTAAGGAATACTTTAGTTAAATGTGCCTTAGTTGTAAGGTAATTGTTTAATGCTAAATATTATTTTAGTAAAATACGCCTTAATTTTAAGGTGGTTTATTCGACTTTAGTCGTAAAGTCCCTAAGAATTAGCAGTTTGTTAAAGTCCTTAATTGTAAGGAATACTTTAGTTAAATATGCCTTAGTTGTAAGGTAATTGTTCATTGCTAAATATTATTTTAGTAAAATACGCCTTAATTTTAAGGTGGTTTATTCGACTTTAGTGTTTAAAGTCCTAAGAATTAGCAGTTTGCTAAAGTCCTTAATTGTAAGGAATACTTTAGTTGAATGTGCCTTAGTTATAAGGTAATTGTTTAATGCTAAATATTATTTTAGTAAAATAAAGCCTTAATTTTAAGGTGGTTTATTGGACTTTAGTTGTAAAGTCCCTAAGAATTAGCAGTTTGCTAAAGTCCTTAATTGTAAGGAATACTTTAGTTGAATGTGCCTTAATTGTAAGGTAATTGTTTAATGCTAAATATTATTTTAGTAAAAATACGCCTTAATTTTTAAGGTGGTTTTATTGGACTTTAGTTGTAAAGCTCCTAAGAATTAGCAGTTTGCTAAAAGTCCTTAATTGTAAGGAATACTTTAGTTAAATGTGCCTTAATTGTAAGGTAATTGTTTAACTGCTAAATATTATTTTAGTAAAATACACCTTAATTTTAAGGTGGTTTATTCGACTTTAGTTGTAAAGTCCCTAAGATTTAGCAGTTTGCTAAAGTCCTTAATTGTAAGGAATACTTTAGTTGAATGTGCCTTAATTGTAAGGTAATTGTTTAATGCTAAATATTATTTTAGTAAAAATACGCCTTAATTTTAAGGTGGTTTATTGGACTTTAGTCGTAAAGTCCCTAAGAATTAGCAGTTTGCTAAAGTCCTTAATTGTAAGGAATACTTTAGTTAAATGTGCCTTAATTGTAAGGTAATTGTTTACTGCTAGATATTATTTTAGGGTAAAATACACCTTAATTTTTAAGGTGGTTTATTCGACTTTAGTTGTAAAGTCCCTAAGAATTAGCAGTTTGCTAAAGTCCTTAATTGTAAGGAATACTTTAGTTAAATGTGCCTTAATTGTAAGGTAATTGTTTACTGCTAAATATTATTTTAGTAAAATACGCCTTAATTTTAAGGTGGTTTATTGGACTTTAGTCGTAAAGTCCCTAAGAATTAGCAGTTTGCTAAAAGTCCTTAATTGTAAGGAATACTTTAGTTAAATGTACCTTAATTGTAAGGTAATTGTTTACTGCTAAATATTATTTTAGTAAAATACGCCTTAATTTTAAGGTGGTTTATTCGACTTTAGTTGTAAAGTCCCTAAGAATTAGCAGTTTGCTAAAGTCCTTTATTGTAAGGAATACTTTAGTTAAATGTGCCTTAATTGTAAGGTAATTGTTTACTGCTAAATATTATTTTAGTAAAATACGCCTTAATTTTAAGGTGGTTTATTCGACTTTAGTTGTAAAGTCCCTAAGAATTAGCAGTTTGCTAAAGTCCTTAATTGTAAGGAATACTTTAGTTAAATGTGCCTTAATTGTAAGGTAATTGTTTACTGCTAAATATTATTTTAGTAAAATACGCCTTATATTTTAAGGTGGTTATATTCGACTTTAGTGTTAAAGTCCCTAAGAATTAGCAGTTTGCTAAAGTCCTTAATTGTAAGGAATACTTTAGTTAAATGTGCCTTAGTTGTAAGGTAATTGTTTAAAGTAAAAATACGCCTTAATTTTAAGGTGGTTTATTCAACTTTAGTCGTAAGTCCCTAAGAATTAGCAGTTTGTTAAAGTCCTTAATTGTAAGGAATACTTTAGTTAAATGTGCCTTAGTGGTAAGGTAATTGTTAAATGCTAAATATTATTTTAGTAAAATACGCCTTAATTTTAAGGTGGTTTATTCAACTTTAGTCGTAAAGTCCCTAAAGAATTAGCAGTTTTTCTTAAAGTAATTAATTGTAAGGAATACTTTAGTTAAATGTGCCTTAGTTGTAATGTAAGGTAATTGTTTAATGCTAAATATTATTTTAGTAAAATACGCCTTAATTTTAAGGTGGTTTATTCGACTTTAGTCGTAAAGTCCCTAATAATTAACAGTTTGTTAAAGTCCTTAATTGTAAGGAATACTTTAGTTAAATGTGCCTTAGTTGTAAGGTAATTGTTTAATGCTAAATATTATTTTAGTAAAATACACCTTAATTGTAAGGTGATAATTTTCAACGAGTTGAAATTCTTTTCTTAGTCAATGTTCCTTGATTTTAAGGAATATGAGTTTTTTTTTCTTAGTCAATGTTCCTTAATTTTAAGGAATATGAGATAAAGCTTTAATTTCAAAGCCACTTTCCATATAGACTGTTTCTGTTTTGTTATTTATAAAGTTGTAGTATGAATTTCTTTTAGTTTTTAAAAATCATTTGTTATTTGTTGGTACCTTTCTATGCTTAAACATTTAGTATTTGTTTTATCAGATTGTAAATTCCTTTGCTGTATTGTTTCAATTTGTTTGCATGTAACTTTATTGCATAGATTTGTAATATTTTTATGTTCAATCACAGTCATATATCACTATTTTACCAGTTAACACAACAATTAATTGTTCAATATATGCTTAATGTGGTATTAAATCATATCAGTATTATCACATTAATATTTTCTTAATAATTATATTAATTCAATAATTTACTCAACTCAAGTCTGTTGTTTTAAAATCCAAGAATATTTTATCATGCCTTTTAAAACGAAATTCAATGATTAATCCCAGATAATAACTATAGGGTTTCCTATCATAACATTGATACAGCTGTATTCATTAGTCAGAGCTTGTGGTCAGTATTGCGTAACAGTGAATTAAGTAAACATGCAAAAAATGCTTATGGGGTTTTTTGTTCCTTACACCCAAAAATATTTTTTTTATTTTGGGAATTTTTTAAAAAAAATGTTTAAATTTTATTTTTTACTTTACCTTTTTGGGTTCGGGCCCTTATTCTTGCGATTGGTTAACAGGAAATCAGTTCTTGTTAATTGGGTGAATTCCCAGAAAACAAACTTGGTTTATAAAAAATTGTGCCAAAAATTCTAAAATTTTATTTTTTTTTTGTTGGGGGAAATTTAAACAACTGTGTAAAAAAGGGGTTAAAAAAATTTTAAATTTTGCTGGTGTTTTTTATTTGGGTTTTAACCCAATTTTAATTTTCATGTTTAAAAAAATTTTGCCCCGGGGGAAAAAATGGAAAAGAATCTGTTCTTTTGTTTGGAATTAAAAAGGAAAATTTTCCGGTACAAAAAATGGAAAAAAATATTTCCCCCAAAAAGAAAAAAATTTAATAAGGGGAATTTTGCCTATCTTAAACAAATTCAAAGTTTCGGAAAAAAGAAAAATCTCCTTGAACAAAGGTCCTGTTTTTTGGTTTTTTTTAAATTTTGCTTGTGCTTTTTATTTTTCCCAGGCAGGGCTTTTTTAAACGGGGAAAAATAAATTGATTTTAAAAAATTGGTTTAAAGAAAATCCTAAACCCAATCAAAAGAATTTATCAAAGATGAAAAAAACGGGTTTTTCTGGCATGGTTTAAAAAAAAATTTTTATTTTTTAATTTTTTTGGGAAAATTTCGATGTTTTTTTTCCCCTTTTGCCCTTTTAAAGTCACTTTTTTGTTTTAAAAAATCTTTTCCCCAGAACAAAAAAGTAATGTCAGATTTGGGGGGGTCCCTTTGCCCAAAACAAAATTTTTTTTTTCCCCCCAAATTGGCCTAAATGGGGGTTTTGGAAATATCACAAATGTAAAAAAGAACTATTTCAAAAATTTTTTTTAAGCTTAAAAAGGCCCTGTTTATTTTTTTAAACATTTTAATGCTTTTTCTATAGAAAAATTTGTTTAAAAAATGGGGACTTGTACAGTTTTTGGGGCTAAAAAAAATAAGAACGGGGTGGAAAAATTTGGAGTTTGGCCTCCCCCGGGCCCCGGCCCCCCAAAAGGGGTTTTTTTAAAAGGAAAGAAAAAAATTTAAAACTTTTTCGGGCATAAGGGGTTTCTTGTTGCATTTAAAAAAGTTAATTTTAAGAATTCCTATGTTACAAGTGAAAATTAATGGCAAAGGGATAGCAGTCCTCTAACAAATGCAAAAAAATTTTTACAGGGCATTAATTGTAAAGCAGCATTCCCCAAAAAATTTGAAAAACAATTTGTTAAAAAATTTTTTTGGGTCTTTAAAAGGAAAAAAGGGGCCTTTGACATATACCCTTTTTGGGTAAATTTTTGGCTTTGGGTTTTTCCCTTTTCCCCTTTTCCCAAAAAAAAATATGATCTAATGTAAAATTTTTGCAAAAATAATGCAAAAAATTTGAAACCCATTTTGTTTTTCCTACCCCATTAAAAAACATCACTAAATTAATTAAGGGGTTAAAGGGGACGGGACCTCTAAACAGAAAAGGGGGTTTTAAACAATATATATTTGTTTAAACCCCATTGGGCCAAAAATTTTGAAGTCCCTTTGGAGTTTGCTATTTAACACTTTTTTTTTTCAATCTTTAAAAATCTTTGCATCAAAAAATCACATAATTTTTTTTTTTTAAATTTTTATT
>NW_026861905.1:0-80209 GCF_026571515.1 Ruditapes philippinarum | reverse complement strand
CGGGGCCATAAATTCTATTAAAATTGGTCGCAACAAAAAATCCTTCCTTTACTATTATCTACACATAAAGGTTGTTCATACCTGTAAAGTTTAAGCAAATTCTGCAATCCAGTTTATAGAGGAGTTGCGTTCACAAAATTTCTACAATAAGTAATCTAGTGAAAAAAACAACAAAAGGCCATAATTCTGTTAAATTTGGTCGCAGCAAAAAATTTCCCTTCCTTTACTACCATCTACACATTAAGGTTGTTCATCCCTGTAAGTTTAAGCAAAATATGCCATCCGGTTTAAGAGGAGTTGCGTTCACAAGATTTCGGGACGTACGGACGGACGGACTGACGTATTGACGGACGGACGGACAAGTGCAATGCTATATGCTCCCACATTGTGGGGGCATAAAAATAATCTCGAGTCGAAAATGGCTGCCATTTACAAGTTTAGGGGATTGGAGAATTTGTTTAACAAGTACAGCCTTTTTTTACAATATTAGTTATCTAAAAATAGATTATTTTGTAATTTTGACAGTATTTATGTATTACATGATAAATAGGAAAAAACACGCTACTGTCGCTTGATATCAATTCTATCAGGCTAGGCTGATATGGGCAGAAAAGGGCTCGGTTAGCTTTACTGGGCCCTGTATAATGTATTGCGCATAGGTAAAACCAGGCTATAACAAGAGTGTGTGACTCTTTAAACACGTGGATTTGGTCCAGTCAAAACATGAACAAAAGAGGGCGAAACGGCCATTTCTATGCTAAAATATGTTTTTAATTTCATATTTAATATTTATTCTGCTTTTCAGAATACAGAAATAATAAAATTTGAACTTAGACAAAATGTTTAATTATGTGCAGTCTAATTCATGAATTTATCTACAAAGGAAGTGTTCATAAAATACTAGTTTCTGAAATGCGGCAAATCTGGAAACAAAGTGATCCCTCGGAAGCATTAATCACAACAAAATTACAAGAGAATCGCAGACTCGGATTGATTGTGTCTGTACATGAGGGATAATGGATTCGTGCAACATCCCTCACGCCCCTTAGCACCGGCTTGAGCGGTACTCAATTCTCAACACTTAATAGTGCTGGCATCAATGATCTCGAAGGACCAGAAAAATATAACAACACTGAAGTGAAGTACGGGGCAACTTTTAACGGATGCCACCAGCACTTGACACCTGCTGTTTGGTGATGTATAAAAGATCTGGAAACAAAGTGATCCCTCGGAAGCATTAATCACAACAAAAATTACAAGAGAATCGCAGACTCGGTTTGATTGAGTCTGTACATGAGGGATAATGGATTCGTGCAACATCCCTCACGCCCCCTAGCACCGGCTTGAGTGGTTACTCAATTCTCACAACTTAATAGTGCTGGCATCAATGATCCGGAAGGACCAGAAAAATATAACAAACCACTGAAGTGAAGTACGGGGCAACTTTTTTACAGCTCCACACAGCACTTACACCTGCTGTTGTTGATGTATAAAAATCTGGAAACAAAGTGAATCCCTCGGAAGCATTAATCACAACAAAATTAACAAGAGATATCGCAGGACTCGGTTTGATTGAGTCTTGTACATGAGGGACTAATGGATTCCGTGCAACATCCCTTTCACGCCCCCTAAGCAACCGGCTTTTGAGCGGTTTTACAAATTCCCAAAAATTAATTTGTTTTGGCATCAATGCCCAATTCAGAAAAAAATTAAAAAAAACAACATAAATTTAAGTGGGGAAATTTTTTAAAAGTCCCACATTCCCCCCTTACCGCTTTTGTGTTTAAAATCTGGAAACAAAACCCCTGGAACCATTCCACAAAAAAAATACAAAAAAAGGGCGACTTTTTGTTTGAGTTGTACTTTGGGGGAAAGGGTTTTCTGAAAACCCCCTCCCCCCCAAAGCAGGGCGGGGGGGGAAACCAATTTTTTCCAAACACTTAAGGGTTTTGATTTTTGGGGAAAAGAAAAAAAATAAAAAACCCACTGAAGAAAAAGTAGGGGGAAATTTTTACAGCGCCAACCCCCAAAGGGTTAAATTTTTTAAAATTTTATCTTTCTTTATCTTTTAAATACTTTTCCCCTTTGAACGGGTTTTTTATGTTTCCACACTTTTTGTTACAAATAAAAAACCCACATGCAATTTTCCTTATATTTTTCAGTCTAAGTTTATTTTCCCAATGGGAAATTTTTAAATTTAACCTCAAAAACAATAATAAGGTTTACAGTTTGCTTAAAAAATTTAAAATAACTTTCTTTTATTTTAATTTTCTTTAAATTCAGTAAAAATTTTAATTAGGGGCATTAATCCCTAAATGTGACCCAAAAAGCAAAATCAAAATCTGATGGTTTGTTTGTTTTTTTTTTTGTTTTTTTTTTGTTTTTTTTTGTTGCATTCTCAAAATAACCTGCCATGCATCAAGCATGTAGTGGTACACAGCAATCAAATATTTATAAACTTACTAACATGCTAGCTTAGATATTTGGAAACATCTGCTGATGTGTGCATACAGTGATATTATGTCCCTTTTCTATGAACAGCGAAGAAAAGACTCTATGTAACGAGATAGCGTTTCTATAACGTTGGGAATTAAATAATGGAAGATCGTATATGGAAATCGGGGGAAAAGCATGCAAACAGATTTTTCATGTACAAACAACTGGAATGCAGTGAAGAAACAACTATTGAAAAAATAATACTTTTGACAAATACTCCTTTAGGACTAAAAGAATCTCGCAAATGAAATTCTTTTGACACATTTTATATTTGACAAATGGATATTCATTTTAAAAATGAAAGCTAAATTTTCGGCGGGAATAAAAAAAAATGCCCGGGTATTTTTGATTTAAAGGAAATTTGGGCGTTCCGGGCGGGATTTTATTTTTTTCATTTATGGGTGCGCAAAAAATTTGTTAAAGGAAAAAAAATTTATTCTTTTTTAAAAGGAATATCGGGGAAATTTCTAAATTTTTTTAATTTAATGGGTTTTTTTTTGTTTTCTAAAAAAAAAAGGGAAAATGCAAAATAGCTTAAAGTATTTCCCTTCTTTTTTTTGGTTAAAACCCAAATTTGAAAAACTTTTTCGAAAAATGGTCTCTAAAAAAATTTAAATTTAATTTTACCCCATGGAAATTTTCCGGGAGCAACACATGTTCATTAATTGTGACATATCTCGACTAAGAAATGCAGTATCATGGGACTACACAATTCAATTAATTCCACATCAGTTTATATCCCGTAATTGAAAATGTGAGTTGTCGTACCCTAAAGTGAACATCGCTGGTATATGATAAATGGTGCTCAAAAAAAGCACGAGAAATTGCAAAATAATTGTTATTCATGGTTTTATCACGGGAATAAACATTTTCATATGAACATGTACAACAACAACAACAACAACAAATTGAATTCAAATTAAATAACAAAACATGTAATAAAACATCAGAATACATTTTGATGTTCGAATAATTATTCATTTTTGAAAAGTGTTGTGATGAAGGATATAAGGCACACTTTTGAAGCCTTTATATTTTAATTTACAATCTGATGTGTACTACTTGGTCTAAATATATACATGTTATATCTTTAGTACAGTTCTAATTTCACATGTGTTACCAATATAAACAAACTGAATAGAAAATAAATATTCCCGTATTACATCGGTATGTATATGTTATCTACTTTAATAAAAAAAGGTGAAAAAATGTAAATATTGTTAAGATAAATTAGTTATTTTACAAATGTACGTTTACTGAAATAATAGTTCAAATATCATGCTTTAAACATATGTATGATGTGTTTCTCAGAATAATAGGTTCAGTTTTATATGTTACTGTAATTCTAGCGATAATAACTATAATGCTCTAAAATGTTAACAATTTCGGTATCTATATTTACACAACCTGCACTTAAACAATTTATTCAACACAATTAGACACTTGATGTGTTGCAATTCGCTCGAATGTTCTGTTCCACAAGGTTTAAGAAAATTTATATGTTTTCTTTATACATTTCTATATCGTTTAGGGATTTGCGTAAGCTTTCTTTTGTTATTAATTAATTAATTGTAGTTTTTAGAATTTGATCACTTGTTTCTAGTGTATTTACGTAGAAACAGTAAATCAATAATTTACTTTTGCAACATTGTTCTGATCTCTTATGGCCATTTAATCCTTTGTCTGAAATGTAAACTATTTGATATTGATATAACGGCGCAGAGATAGTTAATCAATTTCCGGTCCGACAGGATTGATGAAACAGAACCTTTGATGGTCACTAAAAAAACATGTATTTGTCATCTTAGCTCGTGTGTGAAATTATGGAGGCTATTCGTTGCAAAAGTCCAGCCTTGTTGATCTGAGTTGAACAGTTTGTTAACGGACAAAATACAATTGTATTTCTCTTTGTATGTAAACTCCAAAGTTGCATTTTCGAATTGAGTTTGCCGATTTAACATTGTAAACATGCATTTCAACAAAATACATTTTGTTAAACGACAAAATATTAACTGTTTTGCTGATAGTTACAATACCAAGTGTTCGAATACTCATTGTTCTTGTATACGCCGACAAAACAGAAATTACATTGCTTTACATTGTCGAACCATCATGATTCGGATCAGCATAATCCAGCTTTACACGTTTTTTAATTGGTGATAAAATAAGCTCCGCCCATTTTCATTCCCACTACATCATCGTAAATAAACGTATTTATCCGCTCATTATCGGTATTTACCATCGGTGACAAAAAGCGGCGTAGTTTCCGTACACCACACCTTTTAGGTGTTTAGTTATTCAACAAATGTAATTCACTGCATTTATGCCATTCTATGCCTTATACAACAACATCAGCGGACGTTAAAGGGTTATAGGGATAAAGTTTTAAACGTTGTAGATACAAATTCCTAGAAATGAAAAATAAACTAAAAAAATAATAAAAAAACTACCAGGCTCTAGAGCCTGAGGTTTAATTTTTTCATGAGAGGAACTAATGATAAGACTATATTCAACGACAAATAAATTTTACTGAGGGTATTCCAATTTGCATAGGAATGGGTAACATTTACAGTTAAGTTGCTACCTTACCAATTTCAAATTTTCAAGTCAACATCTGATAGAGATTATGATTCGACTTATTACTAATACAGACCAAATTATGGCTGTTGTCTTTCCTAGTTGTAGCATTTAATATAACAGTAGTAACCTTAATTCTAGCGAATGACTTGACAAGAAAAAAACTTTTAACAATAGTAAAATTATAACCAAAGTACCCTTTCGTTCATAAATTTATTTTGATTATCAATTTATGTATACCTTGCTTATTTTATCTCTTAGAAAGCCATTACTTACACTACTTAATAAAATAGTAATGCATGTAGTACTACATAAAATAGTTCACTGCTTTTGATCAGATAGACAGCAAGTCTAGGTAACAGCTATTGACAGCATGTATACACAGATTTTAGAGTTGCTGTTGATTCAGTACAATGCAAAAAAGACCTTAACCTACGTCAGCTTACATATATTTAATAATAAAAGGCTAAATGACATCCTATGACTCAAAATACCTCCCAATAAAGGTAAACAGAGATGATATGATACACTGAATATTTATTTCAACATTAAAATGGGACAAATTCATAAGGTTTTGGTTATACAACGGAATTATCGATAGTAAACTTTGAATTGTTTCGTGGTTATACACTTGGTCAAAAATTTGGGTTTTTCTACAACCCAACATAGTCCTTTAAAGAAAGAAGACACAGGCTTACTTAATTTTTAAATTCAATAGTGATTTAAAAACTCTTCTGCGACAAGGGATTAGCCAGTCTGGTTTTTATGGCGCTGTGATTTACAAACTTCGTAAGATTTTGGGTCACGGTAATTTTTCTGCTGTTTTTACTAAAATCATTAAACGTTTTATTAAAAGAGGTTATGACCCTACTATTTTAAGACATACTGCATGTTTAGTGTTCAATCAACCCTTTTACAGTTCGACACTACGCTTTCCCTCTTTTGATTACATTTCTGACGGACCAAGTGGGGAGACTCTATGATGGACACGTTTTAAAGCCCTTTGGGACAGAATTGTCTTAATGTTTTGTCTTCTGCCTTGCTTCGTCGGGCCCTGTAGAGTGATTGTCTTGTTGCTCTGTCTCTCCTTAAGGACATTGAGTACTTTTGTTATGGTCATGGGTTCACTTTTATATGTTTCTACATGATCATTTTGGTGTTTCACTTATTTAACCTTTTGTAACCATGACAACTGTTAGAATTTCACTTGGCGGGTATTCATTTTATTTACACTGTCTCGTTTATAGGAACATGGTGGGACTTATAGCGAGGTTTGGTGCACCATTAACCGGTTTAAACTCCCAAACAGTCATTATTATGCTGCTGACCGTTCCAAGGCGGCGCCCCCTGTGTTCTTCTGATGTATGTTGTCTATGTTGTTTCATACTGTTTTGGTGACACTTTTGCTTGTGTCCCTTGTTGTTTTCTCGTCTACAGTAAGTATCTTCCCCCTTTACCCCTAGTTGTCATTTCTTTGATTTACCCCCCCCCCCCTTCCCCGGGTCTCCTGTCCCCTTCCCCTGTGCCCTTTGACTTTTGGGCCTATTGTTCAATCATTTGTTTTGTTTCTTTGAATTCCTAATCAGTTTCAATTTATTTGTCGCTTGGTGATTAACCTGTCCAAGCTCTGTATTGTGCCCTGTCCTGTTTTGTTTGAGGTCCGTCTGGGCTCCTTGCCGCTGGTTGTTGTTGCTGGGTCGTATGGGGGTTGCGTTCTTTCCTTGTTGATCTTATTTATCATATTTTACTGTTCAGTTCTCTTTATTCGTGTTTCCAAAAGTGACTTCCATGTATCGCATTCTAGTACTATTTGCTGAATGTAAAAGAAATGCGTACGAGTAATTACGTGTAACGTTTAAGGCACCCCCATCGTTCATATCAAAAATAAAAGGGGGGTTTTTCAAATTTTTATGGAAAACATTTCCCCTTTTGTTAATTTAAAATTTAGTTTTCGCATATTTTATCCTTATCAACTTTATAAAATCTGAAGCTTTTTATCCCCAATATCATATTGTATATATTAAAGAAACGTACTGCGAAAAAGCCATTAGATTTGTGTGTATGGTATGACTCGAAGCCATATAAAATAGCAGATCTAAAATTTTCTTTCTAGTCTTAAGGACATTTTTATTTTTACATATCAACGCTCAATTAAAACAATTTAGTTTTTGGAAATTTTGTTTA
Source organism: Ruditapes philippinarum (assembly GCF_026571515.1). NCBI lineage: Eukaryota > Metazoa > Mollusca > Bivalvia > Venerida > Veneridae > Ruditapes > Ruditapes philippinarum. Next base: position 72,952 of record NW_026861905.1, on the reverse strand, counting down.
AAAATATTTTTAAAAATTTTAAAAAACATTTCTTTTTTTTTATCAATGTCAAGTCTTTTTTGGGGTATTGGCATTGTTGAGCACTCCTTATCAGATACAAAAGTTATATAAGAAAACGTATAATGGTAGTATAACCTGAAAAATTTCCAATATATTTTAATTTGCTGCTTGATAAAGTGAACAGCTATACTATGTTAACTTATTCAAACGCAAATAAATATTAATGTGCTTTGATATGTCATGAGCAAAACATGAACTGTTCTTTACCAAAAACTAATGTTCTTTTCCATTTCAACGTATGTTTTATAAATATAAAAGCACTGAACTGGCAACATAGTCAGTTATTATGATTGTCTGTGTACCTAGACAATTATTCCCAAGGCGCCAATAACAAGCAGTACAAATTGCCTGCGATTTCCTCAAAAGAACATTTTTACATTAAAAAGCAATCTGATTCAATTAGATACCAGACAGATAGCTAGCAGTATTCCATAATTTATATCATTGCTTTTTGTGTATGTGTACTGTCGAACAACATGTCTCTCCGTGTCAGTCTTCTATACAAGTTGCGTGTAACTCAAAATGCTTTTCACTTCATGTAATTTGTTATTGGTTATACTCAAATAGGTTATTTAAATAGCGTCTGAACACAGTGCCATAAAAGGGCTGCGGTTTTTAGAACGAGACCATTTGTTTAAATATCACAAAAAGAATGCTGTTAACATTGTGTTACTTTTATTACAATCTCGAGTACAATATATTTTTGTTGTAATTGGGTCAGATGCTTTTTACAAAAGTAAAGGAACAGTATCGTCTAGAGACAGTATACAATATTGACGTAAATGGCAAATGACTTCTTTATTCTACTCTTCTTAAATTCCCAATATTAAAATATTTATATCAAACGATAGCTTATGTACTGGTTAGATATTCTCGTGACATTTAAACTAGAAAACTTAATTAATAACAATTATAAACACATATTGAACATAGTATTTCTATAGTATATTTGTATCTAAACATTACGATTATATCTCAAGGAATTACAGAACTGTCATTTATGATTGTTGTTTATTAATTTAACAATAAACATTATTGCCTTCCAAGTGTTAACGGTGAGTGTATTTGAAAAGGTCATTATAACTTTACAGTTTGTCAACATTGTTCTCAGTTTATTTTTGTTACTTAAACATAGAAATATTCAATAATTTATGTAAGTCATAGGACTTTTATATACAAAACCGTAGTAAGTTATCGGTATCGTTCATTGGATAAAAAAGAGTATTACAGGCGTTTCTTTTTTTATATTTTGGTAAGTTTTGATATTTTTATCTTTATCGTTTATCAGTATCGCAAATGGTCAATCCCAATTATAATATTACATTTTTCATTTTAATATGTAGCTAATTTAGCTCAACTTAAAATCGAACTATTGAACATGGTGTCACTTTACGTTATTATAGTATCGTGCTAGTAAAATCAAAGTTTGGTGAAATCTTCATTGATAACAATTTAAAAATATATTTCATTTAAAAATGGCAAAGTCGGCTTTGTATGTGATGTTTGACTGTTAATTGAAGTGCGGAAAGACTCATGTAGACATGGAGAAGTCAGACCTTCAACGGCTACGCGAATGATGCGTAAAAACTTAATAAAAGTTATAAGTATATATGCAAATCGCTGTAAAATGTTAATTCTTATACATGTAGTTAATTCTGCTTTATAAGAATTTCTCTTTTGAAAATGTAATAATAGGGGGGGGGGGGGTCCTCGTCTAATTAGTTAAATCACTTGCCCCTTACCACTGAAGATTCGAATACCGTAAGAGAGTGTTGATAGTTTTTTCTTGTGGTACTTCTATTTGGCGTACAGAACATGGGTAGTTCTACTCAAGTGCCCGTTTGAATAGCGCACGAAGGGGAAACTGAGGTTTCTGCTCCTGGCCACCAACTAAAATGATATGAACAAAATGACAAATATAAAGAACAAAGAAGAACACAATGATAAGAAACGAAAAATACTCATTCATGTTAAATTACATATTTTCATTTTTGTACCAGAAACCATATATGAACATGTTAAAACAAGCAGCAATGCTAAGTATGCGCCTATTGTGGTCTTACGTTAATGCTGTTGAAGGTAATTCAGTTATTTATTCTTTTTATTATAACAGATGATTGGCATTTTTAAAGACGCACTGTAGCAGCTAAATCAAACTTCAGCTGTGTTTATTGTATATATTATAGTGTTTTGTTGTTTACAGTGTCTCTCATTGATAACCCATTTTCAGGATATTTTCGTAGCATGTTTACATGTACTAATATCGTATTTCAAACATTATATATATACATATATGAGTATCGAGTAAATTAATAACACAAACCTTGAGCTTGTTTACATTTCATATTTTATCAAATATTACATATTCAATTTGCTTTTTTTCATAATTTACTTATATGACTAAACACTCATATAAAATGAATATACTTTATTACTAATACAAATAGTTTGCATGATTTGCACTATTGCAATTATAAATATCTGAATTATTTCGACTGAAGGGAATTAATATTTAGCATATAAATGCTTTATTTAACCCATTATGCCGTGACACGGAATTCAATGGTAAGAATAAAATGCAAAGGACTGATTTTATGTCATACTTGTCTAGACCTGTTTCTCCTGTGAGTAAAAGAACACATGATGTGAATAATTATATTGTGATATATTGCTATTATCTGGACAGACATAGTTTGATGAATGTCAGAAATTTTCAATTTTTTTCAGAAAACTAATTAAAATATAGTGAAAAATATCAATTTACTTAAAATAAAATCACAAGAAAACGAGGTAATTAAACATTAATCGTTGTAAAAAAAATAATAAACATGTTTTATTAACAACATATATAAACAACGGCAAACATTTTGATTTAGAATACAAAAACATACAAGAAACTACGTTATCTTTTCATAAGTAACTTTGCGATACTAAATGGGCAGTGTAAAACTTTGTTTGTTTGTCAGGAGCTTTTTATATTACTATCTCTCTTTATTTATTTATATGTTTAGATTTTTTTTAATTACAAAATATTGATAAATATGGCTGTCTCTAGTTAACAACGTAATACGGTTAAATATTTAGCCACTTTCATTCATGCAGGGTACTTGACCCTGTTAATAATCAATTTTGAATCAGGAAATATCTATATATAACATAATATATTTCATTGAACAAAACATGAATGTTGTGCTTTTAGTACATGTAGAATAATATATTATATAAATTAACACATGAGTATTATGTGTCGCATCGGTTTTTTATATGATAGTTATATGTTCTTCTTCGAGGAATTAAAATTCTTCTAAATTGGCGCTTTGATCTGTGGACAAACCTTCCTTCTGTTTAATATAAAAAAAACTTAGTATTATAAATGTCAATGCAAGAATTATCAAAAATCTTAAATTAATGATACATTACCAAATTTGAAACTAATATAATTAGCTGATTACAACTAAGCTGAATCTTAGACTAATAAATCATTTGAACTTTTAACTCGTTTAAAGATTTAGAGTTTCTAATTGCATTGTTCAATGATTTACTAGTGTTCATTGTCTCGCAAAACAATCATTAGAATGCAAAAAACAAAGTATCAAATTGAATGCAAGAAATACAATATTTTCAACGCTTTTTAAAAATGATTTTTGATTTAATTTAACTCCTAGTATATTTTTTAGATTGTTTTCAGCTGTTGCTTTCATTCTAAGTGCATCACTTAATCTATGCAAGAATTCCATTTTTTCTTACGAATAGGCTGTATGACCTCAGTTCTTTAATAATTAATAAACAAAGAAAATCATAAACATGATTAAAAAAATGTTCTCACTGAAATACCTTGACAATATGCAACTGATGCAATTTTGTGCAGTAGTTCTGAAAAATATTTGTTAAAATCTATTGATAAAATCAGGATAGGTTTGAGTTTACATTTATTAATTTATTTTTTAAAAAGGCAGTATCTGCAAATACGCCCTTTAGCATCATATGTGACAGACAAGAACACCCATGTAAAATTTGCATGCTAAATAAAAAATAAAAGAAATGCATGTTGTCAGATGACATTGACTCTACCGCAAACGAATGATTAAGATATATAACCGTTAATTGAAAGCCTTAAAAGTAAAGATGCTGTAAGAGAAAAAAAAATAATCCTATTAACTGCTGCTTTTTTTTTCATTTCCTTTCTTATTTATTTGAATTTTTATTTTTATTTCAACATGTTTTCATCTCAACCATCGCTACATCGTATGTGATTAAAGTATTGCAAGGAAATGATTACTAGTATCATCCTCGAAAAATCAGTTATCATTTCTGTGTGTTTACATAATATACATTTGTTTTAAAGCGCCGCGCCAAATGTCAAGCGGTTTTTATTCAAATAAAAAATATCCGTACATTAACACACACTCTCATTCAATAAGATACCAAACTCAATACTTAGTGTTCTTTATTTCAAATTGTATCAAAAAAAAAATGTTGGGGAATATATATTTCTGTATACGTAGTTGTCATATAGTCAAACATATTGTATGCCAATTGTTTTTTTTATTTTTATTTTTTTATAAAACCGTCTTGGTTTGATAACTGTTGTAAACGTATTTTCGACACAGCCGATATCTTACTGTTAATACATAATATAAGTGTCCATATAACACGCTAAAACTGACATGGTGGTTTGTTCATGTGATGTATTGATAAGTGGGTAATGAATGAGCTGTGTATGCAACTAGAGTAAACATGTCATGATATACAGACTCAGTTAAACCAAGCATGCAATTTGTGTTCATTTTTTTCTGTTCACTTTTGAGCGTTTTAAGATATACCATTTTTTATCTTTACATTACATGATGGTCTCTTTAACCAAATACAATAAAGTCAATTTTATTGAACGTCTATGTAAGTACTACAAGATTTATAATCCCCTTGGTTGCAATAAAATGATGTTGTAATTTGGTCATATTTTTGACATAAGTAGGTAATTCAAGTAATGACTAGGGATTATATAAAATCATAAAGTTACTTACAGATGACAATTATTGTTCTACTGAAATAAACTGTCAAGGAATATGTTGCCACTTTTATATTTTTAGTGACAGTAAGGTACTCAGTTGACTATTAAGTAATTCTTGTAATATTACAACAACTTAAAGTAATAGAGGGACCGAAAATGTCAGTGTACACTATCTTATGGTTTTATCATGAAAATATTACATATACATGCGTCGGTTTACGCATATAACTCGGTCTTCTTGTTTGTTTTTATGGATTTAAAATAAATCAGTATGGTATAAGAAAGGGCCAGGGTTAGTTTGATTTGACCAAAGCATAGGAGTAGTTAGTAAGAAACAAAAACAAAAACTTAAAAATGGAATGTTGTTAGAATTAAGATTTGATTTCATCTATTAACTATAATAGATATAAAGCTATAGAATTTAATGTGCTATAGTTACTCAAATGTTCTAAAGTGTATGATGGTCTTGGATAAGTTAACATGTAAAACTGGGAATTAAAGTGTTGGCCTAAAATTTCTTTTATATTAGTATACTATTTTGTGCCAGTATTATAACGGGACATCAGATTCTCGGTTTGAAAAAGACCAATGGCAATTCTGCTTATCTGCAGATCTTTTTAGTAAATTCTACATTTCAAATTTCTTTGTTTCCGTTTGTTGTTGTTGCTGTTATTAGATTATCTGTCTTCTCAGATAAGGCATACTTCTGAATGTTCAAATTTTATATTCAGCGAAATTCTAATCTTGTGTTCTCTATTTGACAAGATACATTCATATTTTGCTAGTGTCTTCTTTCAAAGCCGACACAATTGAAATTACCTCAAAAATACAAAATTATAACTCCATATATCCACATATTTCAGTAGTGATATTCGATATTATTCGACAAGATGTTTCGAATAAAGGTATTACATTTCTATAAGTTAGAAAGCAGAGGTTCATATCTATAGAGGCTATTCGTTGCCAATAATCCAGCCTTTGAAACTTGACAATGCATACTTCGGTTCTACTAAACAGATTAGTAAAAATGTAATTGTCGATCCGAGAGTTACATACTGCACTGGTATTAAGCATTTTGATTATCTCGATTTGATAAAATGAAAGCTGTTAACATGCAACTTAGATAAATTGCAAACTGTATTTATAAATGTATAACTTCAAATTTGCGACATGTAAACGATAGAACGTACACAATACGTTTAATGCTGTGCATTATTATTATTATTATTATATACCACATTTCTATAGCACTCTTTTCATAAATAATAAATGTTCAAGAGTGCTTTACATAAATCCGATAAAACATAATCATATATATATATATAAGACATAATGTACATCATTAATTAAGTAAACCTATTAAACAATAATGATAATCTAAAACCAGTAAAGGATGGTAAGAAATACAGACACATTTAGTTTAAAATCAAGGCACAATTAAAATTAACACTGATAATATAGCAAAAGTAGTACATGTATGATGATTTATGAACTAACGTCCATAGAACTTTATGAAATAATGTGTTTTGAGAGCTCTCTTAAAACATGGCAAGGTATTACAGTCTCTTACGTCAGGTGGTAACGCGTTCCATAATTTCGCTGCGGCTGTCTGGAAGCACCTGTCACCATATCGTACTGTCCGAGATTTAGGCATCTGTGCATCATGATGTTGAGAATGTAACTGCATCAACTTGACACACTCAGGTTTACAACACCACACTTTCCTTTTACATTCTAACGCGATTAACATTTGTAAACGATTTTGCAACTTCCATATATGGAATTATCACGGAAATAGACGAAAATTAATAGGCGGAGCCAATTTCACGAAAGCAGAATATAAAGAGAGGTAACTCATGCGGGTACAAAAATATTTCAAATTATATAGAAACTGTTACATCACTCTTGACGTTGTACATCCTCTGATTTTGTTAAAACGTATTCTAGTACAGGATATTCAAGTAATGCAAAATTGGTTAAGATATAATGTAAAAATATAACAACGTATATACTGATAATGAGCATAATAATATGCAAAAACTAAAGTTGGTGAAATAACATAAGGAAATGTTTCCCATATATAATGACACACACCACTATTCATTGATATCAATGATAGGGTTTTGTGAGCCACGGCAATACTCTTAGGCATATCTTTTTTTTTTACCTTCAGCAAATAGTACTAGAATGCGATACATGGAAGGCACTTTTGGCAACACCAATAAAGAGAACTGAACAATAAGCTTGTGCCTTCTTTCTTTAAAGGACTATGTTGGGTTGTAGTAAAAATCTTATTTTTACCACGAAACAATGCAAAGTATAATTCCGTTGTATAACCAAAACTTGTGAATTTGTCCCATTTCAATGTTGAAATATCCTGGCAACTCTGTTTATCTCCATTGGGAGGTATTTTGAGTCATAGGATGTGATTTAGCCTTTTATTGTTAAATATATGTAAGCTGGCGTAGGTTAAGGTCTTTTTATGCATTGTGCTGAATCAATAGCACCTCAAAAATATGTGTATACATGCTGTCATTACCTGTTACCTAGATTTGCTGTCTAAATTTGTTGTCTATATGATCAAAAACAGAGAACTACTTTTATGTACATGAAATACTACACAGAATATTTATTAAAATAGATAAATACAGAATCCCTAAAGAAAGCCCAACACGGCAAAATTGAAAATGTTGCAGGCTCGGTTTGATTGAGCCTGTTCATGGACGGTACTGGAAAGTGCAATTTACCGTCCACGCCCCCTAGCACCGGCTTAAGCAGAATTCAACATTTAAATATGAAATGGTAAAATTTTGAATTTAGAAACATCCGCAGATGTGTTCATACGGCGGTTATCATGGAACCTTCAATGTGACACTTCTGTGCCATTCCATGAAAAGCGGCGTATGGTCCCCAAGTAATAAAAAGCGCGTGCCTTAAAAGAGAAAAAAATGGGCGGAACTAAATAAAATGGAATTTGAAAGGGGATCAGAGGTTATGAAGCCTGCGTATCACAGATAAGACGTCAAAAGACAAATTTAAAAAGCAGGCAACATATCCTAAGGGTGATTCAACATTATTCAAGTAGGAATATTGGAACCACCCAACTAGAAAATGCCGAAAAGTTGAAACTAAAAATACCACAAGCACAACAATAATGTCGTGCTGAACGATCTTCAAGGATCGAAAATATAACATCATTGATTAAATGTACGGGGACACTTTTTACGGCCGCCACACGGCACAAATAACACGGATGTGATCGTAAAATAGATAAATACAGAAGTGTTACAAGTGTTACATCACTTACAAGTGTTGTAAGTGATGGCTTTCTAAGAGATAAAATAAACAAGGTATACATAAATTGATAATCAACATACATACATTTGGACTCATTTAAATTTTTATTTATTGAAAAACAAAATGGGAAAAATGGGAAAATATATGGTAAAAATAAAAAGTTATGTACGAAAGGGTACATACAACTTTGGTTATAATTTTACTATTGTTAAAAGTGTTTTTTCTTGTCAAGTCATACGCTAGAATTAAGGTTACTAATATAATAGTTCTACTAGGAAATACAACAGCCAGAATTTGGTCTGTATTATTAATTAGTCGTATCAAAATCTCTATCAGATGTTGACTTGGAAATTTGAAAGTGGTAAGGTAGCAGCTTAACTGTAAATGTTACTCATTCCTATGCAAATTGGAATACCATCAGTAAAATTTATTTGTCGTTGAATATAGTCTTTTCAATAGTTTTCACTTCCTTGAAAAATATTTAACCTCAGACAGTATGTAACCTGGTGATTTTTTTTTTTTTTAGTTTCTTGGTGTCTACAACGTTTTAAAACTTATATGCCTATATTCCTTTAAAGTCCGCTGATGTTGATTGTAGGCAATCATGCAAGTGAATTATGTTTGGTGAATAACTAAACACCTAAAAGGTATGATAAACGGAAACTTCGCCGCTTCTTGTCGCCGACGGTAAATACCGAAAATGAGCGGAAAATACGTTTATTTACGATGATGTAGTGGGCGGGAAAATGGGCGGAGCTTATTTTATCTCCTATTGAAAAACGTGTAAAGCTGGATTATGCTGATCTGAATCATGGTGGTTCGACAATGTAAAGCTAAGAATGTAACTTCTGTTTTGAGTATTCGAACACTTGGTATTGCTACTATCAGTTAATGTTTTGTCGTTTAGCAAATTGTATTTTGTTGAAATGCATGTTTACAATGTTAAGTCGGCAAACTCAATCCAAGTATGCAACATTGGAATCACTTTGTTTCCAGAATTTTGTACTTCACAACAGCAGGTGTCAAGTGCCGTGTGGCAGCCGTAAAAAGTTGCCCCGTACTTCACTTCAGTGTTGTTATATTTTCTGGTCCTTCGGGATCATTGATGCCAACACTATAAAGTGTTGAGAATTGAGTACCGCTCAAGCCGGTGCTAGGGGGCGTGAGGGATGTTGCACTTATTCATTATCCCTCATGTACAGACTCAATCAAACCGAGTCTGCAATTCTTATGTTATTTTGTTGTGATTAATGCTTCCGAGGGATCACTTTGTTTCCAGAATTTTGTACTTCACAACAGCAGGTGTCAAGTGCCGTGTGGCAGCCGTAAAAAGTTGCCCCGTACTTCACTTCAGTGTTGTTATATTTTCTGGTCCTTCGGGATCATTGATGCCAACACTATAAAGTGTTGAGAATTGAGTACCGCTCAAGCCGGTGCTAGGGGGCGTGAGGGATGTTGCACTTATTCATTATCCCTCATGTACAGACTCAATCAAACCGAGTCTGCAATTCTTATTGTTATTTTGTTGTGATTAATGCTTCCGAGGGATCACTTTGTTTCCAGAATTTTGTACTTCACAACAGCAGGTGTCAAGTGCCGTGTGGCAGCCGTAAAAAGTTGCCCCGTACTTCACTTCAGTGTTGTTATATTTTCTGGTCCTTCGGGATCATTGATGCCAACACTATAAAGTGTTGAGAATTGAGTACCGCTCAAGCCGGTGCTAGGGGGCGTGAGGGATGTTGCACTTATTCATTATCCCTCATGTACAGACTCAATCAAACCGAGTCTGCAATTCTTATGTTATTTTGTTGTGATTAATGCTTCCGAGGGATCACTTTGTTTCCAGAATTTTGGAGTTTACATACAAAGAAATACAATTGTATTTTTTCCATTTACAATCCGTTCAACTCAGATCAACAAGGCTGGATTTTTGGCAACGAATAGCCTCCATACATATCACCAAATTTAGCATCACTGAATCGCTTTTGCTAGCGATTTCTATCATCAGATCATATAACTACATGTATATCGTCAGTATATTATTTATACCTGTACATCTAGTTAAAGTGACATTATGCCCATTTAAGGGTATATGTTAAGTGAACGGGTGAAGATCAAAAAAAGTTTTCAATTTGCCATAAATCCTTTCAATTTAATAATTAAGTTCGCATAAACAATAAATTACACACAGATCCAAATGAAATTTCTTTAAGGTCCATCGGAATCTACCTATAAAGCTTAGTTCAATTTATTCAGTTAAGGCGTGATGTTGAGTTATATCCATAATAAACTTATTCATTGCAAGTGGGACGCTTAACTTTAAATTTATTTGGTAGGCAATAAGTAGCCTGGAGGAGAATGGTTTGGAATGAAAAAATTAAAGATGTACTTATCAAAATATCAATTTATGCTTTATATGTATGCCATTGTTTATCATATCTACACGATTCTACACATTGATTGTGTAAGCAGTACGTTTAAATTGTAATGATAATGTCATATTAGATTGTTCAATGGCATTTTGTCCTTCTGAAAACAAAGTACGTAGGTGTGTCTCATTCAACTAAAGTTGGTAATGTCTGACATTAGAGAAAACCTTATACATGAAAATGCAGATATAAAAGTTGTGTGTGTTAGTTTTGCTTTTTAATTTCATTTTGTATATGTTCTTTGTTTGCCTTAAAAATACTTAAACTGTATTTGCAATGTAAATTTTCAAAGCTATTGACATGCTTTATCAATGTTATCAATGTTATTGAATACCTGACGAGTATCCTCAATGAAAAGCCTGCCTAATTTGTTAACACATTTCGTGTGCAGAACTTGCTTAATCATTCGGATAATTTCCCCCTTAATGTGTGCTTACACTATTTCATAAAATTGTTAAATAACGTATGTGCACTGTCAATGTCGCGACAACAAATGAGTTTAATATATTGTTCATAATTTTTGATTCTCCTCCACAGCGAGATTGCTGTTATCCCCAGGCACACATGTTGCAATTACTGTTAGCACAGACTGACAGTAACTTAGTTTCAGCTGAATGTAAATTTGCACAAATTATGTCTAGGGGCATAACAGTACTAAACTTAGTGTGATCGATTATGTAGTTACGTGTCGATATTAATCTAAAACTTTAGTTCAGTGTCAAAAGCACTGCAGGGTTATAAATAGAATTGTTAAGTACAACTTTTAATCTAATAAAGTAACAACTGTGTCGATGTAGCAGGTAACCTATAAGAATGTATTGAAGTAAACGGTTTTAGTAAACAATATCGTAATCTTGTCTCTAAAACATATAATAAATTTAAGTATTGAATAAAACTATTTGTTTATTTTAAATTAAAAAAGTACAAATCTTTAGTGTGAATATTGTTTTACATTCGCATGCACTAAATTACAGCGATCACATGATGTTACTTATGAACAATTAACCAGTATATTATAAGAATGGTACCTATTTCGGCGAGGTAGTGCATCACCATTTTACGAACACAGGCGAACATATTTATTTATATACATGGTATTTGACATTCTGTTTCCAGTATCTGTTGAACAAATGTGGAATGTCATCATAAAGTCATCAGACATTTTAGACATTTCAATAAATATGAGAATTACGCGTTACTTACCTTTAACATGTCCAAGCTTTTATTTAAAGATATTTCTTGTACTAAATAGTTTATAATACAGATCGCGATACAATCACTACACTCCTTTTAGGTAAAAAATATAAATTGCTTTGCTTATCTATTTCATTTGTAAAGAATTATTTAAGGTCTGTTTCTATCGTCCCATTAATAAGTAATTAAATGGGCAACATTATTTTTGAAAACAATTTCATTTTTCATTGAAAATATACATGCACATGTAATAGCATCACAAAAGAGGGTATTTTTTATGTTGCACGTTTCTTAAAAGTAATCCAGAGGTAACACAGATGGCTGTACCAAATTGGCTAGTGATTCATACTCATTCTACTAAAACAATAGTAAAATAGATAACCGACTGTTCTAATAATTCATTAAGTTCAGAACGGTAACGTACACATAATTTTAATATGTTGCCTAAGAAAATTTTCAGTTAAATCGAAAATGAGTGTAGAACTTTGAAAATAATATGCTTCTTTCAACGTTTATTTATTAAACATTACTTTTGTCGACTCGTTAACCCCTTTTAAAATCTAAACATTTAAAACAAATAATAAATGACAAGATGTTAACTTGATAATCAAAATACCTCATACTTATTTGTCTCTTATTAAGTTATTCATAAACAATCTTTATATGTTAAGTGAATAAAATATAAACATTAAAAGGACGCGTATAAACGTTGTCATCTTCACAATAATTACACAGACGGTCGGTCTCCAATTTGGTATTTACATTTTAAATTTACTCACTGTTCAATCGGTTGTCATGTGTCTTTTTATTTCTGGTTTTGTGATGACGGACAAGTGATCAACCGACGAAATCCTACACTTAAATTTATTCTCATCTTTATCTGTTTTTTTTTTTCTCGATAAATTCGGTTGTTGACAACCAACTTTGCTGCATTTTTTTAGCAAATATATATACAGTCGAGATTGTCATATGTCTTTCCCAGGGACCTTCAGAAAAAGGTCACATATGACAATGAGTCTCTTAATACAGTCTTTAAGAAAATTAAAATTAAAATACCATCTATATACCATTGTGACTTAACATATATAACTTGTGAAACCAATTGCAAATAATCATAGGTACTTTAAATATTTGATGTAAATAGAATAGGAATCCCCTTGAAACAAATATAATTAATAGCATGTATATTATATAAAATTAAATATAATTGTTATATTAGATTTATATTGAATCATTTTAGTACACATAAACTTGAATTTGATGCATTCAAAATCCTTAAAATAAATAACATACTTTAACAGCCATAATCAGTAACAAAATCTGACACAAATCTTAATCCAGTTTGCTCAGGTCATTATGTACTTGACATTTCAAGTTTTAACACACATTGATTGCATCATGCTAACCATATTTGGCAGTAGGGAGTAGATACTACGTCACTTGATTCATGTATACATGTAAACTGTGTGATTGATGCTTAGTTGTGTAGAGGTTGTGTGAAGTGTACTGACTTCTGGATAATAATTGGACCTATTTTTCTTGGCCCTCTGGGTGTGAAAACAGGTATTATTTATCTGATAAACGGAAAATTAAAAGGTGTGGAATTCGTTTAAATCAGACAAAGCAATGCATTGGGACAAGACAATATGGGTCGCTTGCCACATATGACAGGGAGTTGTATAATTCAGACCATGTATATAGGGAAATAGGTTGGGAGGACTGAACCAAGGTCGGATAAGTCAGGGTGTCGTTGAAATCAGGGGGTTGCTCAGACAGTCTTGATTGTAATTATATTATATGTTTTGTTTGTTATAAAATACAAAATATATTTATCGATCGGGAAATTAAAACCTGCTTAGAAAGCATTACCTATAAATTTAACTTCCCCTGATAGCAGTTCATAAGAACACATGTCACCAATAGATGTCATTTGTGCAAAAAGTGTAGTCATCGTGTAGTTTGCTTCATTATATGCCTAAAACAACCAATCGCCGGTGGCTCGGCGATACTGGGGTTATACAGTTGTGGAATCATCTGTTTACATTTTATAATCATCCTAAACGCAACCAACACATCTTTGACATTTGCACACACTGATATATCGTTCATATTCATACTAATTAAGCAAAGCAATTTTCAGACCAAATTCATAACACTGTTAAGTGAAACGTTGCTACTTTTGAACTTGTTATTGTTCTTCAAAACGGTTTAACCGACATTTACCAAAGTAAGTAGCTATAAATATCACGACAACAAAAGATATTTTCATTTTTTTTTTTGCTCCCGTATAAAGTATGGTAGACACACTTACCCTGAGGCTATATTTTGTAACTATGGAAACAGTAAGTTGACAATTACCCTGAGGTAATATTTCGTAAAGTGTTACTGAAAACAAGGAAAACGTTAGTTACACAATTACCGTGAGGTTATATTTTGTAAAGTGTTATTGTAAACTAGAAAAAATAGGTATACAATTACCCTGAGGTTATAATTAGTTAAGTGTTACTGAAAACTAGGAAAACGGTACTGAGACAATTACCATGAAATTATATTTTATAAAGTGTTACTGTAAACTTGGAAAACAGTTGGTTCTTGTTTAAGAGTATAAGACATTTCTTTTTGTCAAGGGTGTTATTAAATGTTACCAAGTTTGCAAGAAAGCTTACAATAACCTCTGAAGCGCATGATCAGACTAAGGCACACCGACCATGCTGTATTTGGTATTAATGCAGCGATTTTTTATTTACTTCAACTATTTCTTTTTCAGTTTGCGCATTACCTCGTCGCATCATATTGCAAAAAATCATATTGGTACGGCCAGACACTAACTGAGTGATTTAGCTTTGAATGTGAAAAGAAAGCATGTCATGCATTTTTTTCTCAATGTTCAAATCAGATTTTTTTTATTAAAACTGTTGTAATTATCAAAGTTTTAATTTTCATATTCGTTCATTTAACTTAAGCTATAATTCGTCAGATATCAAATCATTTAGATCTACGTTTTATCGTGTATTTAATGAATCTTGTATCAATGTTTCTCACCAGATTATGTTTTATTTTGTTTATCAGTCATGTTTTTGATATCATCGTGCTTCAAGTCAAATGATTTCAGACCTCATGTCTGCAACAGAAGCATTTATTTCTAGTGAATGGGACTTTAATGTAGTAATCAATAGTCTGAAGAAATAAAGTATTTTTTTATAACGCTAGTAAAACTGTTGTAATGAATTGCTCATGGAAATGTGATAGCCGTCGTCATTTTAAGCGGAAAAAGTTAATATTTCTGACAGAGGGAATTTAGCAAATCTCATTAAAAAGAAAATGAAACTCGTTTTGTATCGCGATTTTAATGAATATCATTTTTTTCTATCTTTGTGCGTTACTTTTTTATTACGGAATTTCTCACTACTGGTAGAAACACTGTTGTTTCGTGTTTTAACCGGAAGACAAATAGTGTTTTAAATCATGACAAATAATGACATCATTTTTTACTCGATCTATTTGTACATTTAACCAAATAATCACTTGTTCTCCATCGTTGATTTAGAAATTAGTAGTCATGTAGGGCAGATAATATCTAAGTAGTCGTATCATTTGTCAATTATAAAGGAAAGCCAGTTGGAGCCAGTTGGCGTTTAAATTTAAACAAATAAATCAGGACAAATTTTAACGCAAATATATTTCCTTATCACTGGTACTTGTTAGTTCAATGTTCATGTTAAAAAATCGTTCACCAATGACACTGAATAGACGGTTAAGCAGCATTTTCAGATGAAATAAAAACACATAAGTTTTATTTGATTGATTGATTGATTGATTAATTGATTTATTTATATATATATTTATTTATTTATTTATCTATTTCATTCTAATTTAAGAAAATAAATCGCACCATTACCGCTCTGCAAAGTTGGAGATTATATGTGATATTTCCTTTTGACTTGTCTATTGAACTCATCCTTAGATCTTTAGAAAAACCGTATAAAATTGCAAAGGATATCCTATATTTAGTTTGTTTTTGCATAAATATTCGGGCATAAATCAAACTTTAAAAAGTGTATAGAAATTGTTAATAAACAACAGGCATTTTTGAAAACCAAGGTCGTTAAACATGCCTATCCCTTTAGCATTGCTTTTCAAGGATGACAACTTAAATTTATATACAAATTTTCATTTTCACTATTCAATTTATTTACAAAATGCACAATAAATTTATATTCGATTTGATTAAAATATATTAATATGTTAATTACCATAAGTCTTTTGCGACAGAGCATGAGCATGAAATGATAAGGTAATAAAAACAAAAACAAATCTTACATTAATCAATATAACACTATCGGTCATTGACATTTTCACATATTACAAAGTAATTTCATTGACTACATCTGGCCTTATGCGGATTGTGATTGAGGAAAAGCAGTATAGATACTGTATACAGGCGATGACCTACATGACATCAACAAATGAACTGCCTTAAATATGTTCTCTTCTAGATAATTTACCTTGGCAATGTGATAGACATATATTCTCGTACTCACATTCCACTTGTTGAATTACTTTAATTCCACGATGTCAATAGTTTAATTTTCCTTGAGACATAATTTTCTTTTAATCTATCTATGGGCATTGACGTAATAAATACCGATGTGTTTAAGCTTGTTCGCACTCGACAATACTAAAACTTATTGTAAATTCACACTAACGACAAAGTAAAGTAGCTTGTTGCATATCGTTTAAATCAGTTATTATCATGAATTTAATATATAAAATTTGACAGAAAGAAAAAAGTGCTGGGCAAAGAAATGTCAAATAGAATGTGTAGTAATACATATTGACTTTATTTTGCATCAAAGACCGAACTCAATAAACATCCAACTGATTGGAATTCGAACAATTACACAACGTGTAAAATATATATTGTTATATTCACTGCATTATTAGAGTATTAAAGGGTATAAAGCTATATTTCATGTCATTATTTTGTAAAATTTATCACTGGTAATAAAATAATATGTTTTACCAAAATCTTATGGTCGATGCTTGAAAAGTCTCTCATTTAACAAACATGGATATGTACGTAAATAGAAAAAAAATATCCCATAACAAAATATGATGCTGTTATTTTGAGAAGTGTATAACCGTATAGCAATATTTTCGTTTATTCGCCACTTGCTTTTGAGGAAACATTCTTTAGTATTTAGCAATCATTACATTCATAAGCCACTTGCCTGAAAGGAAATAGTCTACCATATTTCTTTAATACAAGGATTTTGGAAATATTCTTGTTTTTTTATTATAATTTTAAAACTTAAACAATAATTTTAGCAGCAGATATATAGCTTTATATACTTTAAAGAAATGAAATGCAAAATGGACATGTGACATCATACACGTTAGAAGATTACTGTTTACGAATGAACAGCATTTTACGTTTGTCAGAATTATCAAATTATGAATAAATGTAAATTGGATATAGCGAAAGCGTTAACGAATGCACAAACACACTGTCATAAAAAGATAAAAGAACAATTCAGATGTTCTTTGATGGTTCTTGTTCTTTGACTTAAATGGAATCACATGGAATAACGCTTTTTATGTCCGTTTTTCAAACCTTATCATAAAATGAAACTTTTCAACAAATAATTGAAATAAGCTTTTTTGTCCTTGCTGTGTTATTTCCTTATTAGGAAATCTCCTTCCGCTATAAAAAATGTTTGTGTTTTGTTGTTGTTTTTATTTTTGCTTCACGCAAAAGACAAATTACTCGTCACATTATGACAAATAGTTTACAAAATTAGAGTTGGTGTTTTTGTTCTAATTATGTTATTGTACGATTTTGATGATTATTGGCAAAATGAATCATTGCAAGCACATTTTGTTTTTGTTATTTCATTTACTGTTGTCAAATGTTTGCATTACTCTCGTCATGCAATGCGTGGAACAAGAATGTAAAACAAATTAAGTGTCGAAAACAGAACGTGATACTTGGCTTCGGATAACATAAAAAGAATATGAATAATAAAGGTGATTCATTTGACACATGAATATTCTACTTTTACAGAGAATGTGTACAAAATTTGAGATAAATAGTTAGAAAATATTGAAATTCTTTATTTAAATGTTGTTCAATAATATACATGTAATGACATTTTATGATTAAAAAAGGTTTGACATAGAATAATCTATAATTTAACGCATATTAATGTTGTACATATTTAACAGAAAAATAACATTTCTGAACTTTATAATATGCCTTTTTTATTAGGGCTTATTTCCTTAGTAATGATTTCGGAATAAAATATCTGTAGATATCATGGCAGAATCATGAAATGTAATACAGATGGAAGCCATTTGCTATGATATAATATCACGTGTCTGGAAACATATTCAACCATTCCTAGTACTCCAGTCACAATCGGCGAAAATTGTAATTTATAACATTTACTATGAATAAACACGCTTTATGCAATTATACAAAAAAATAGTTCGCATTTATTAGGACAATTTTACATAAACATAAATAAACGCAAACATTTTGTCTAATATTTAAGAATTCGCATCTCCAATTGTAATATATTTAACTATTTTAACTGCAGACGGTTTTAAATATCATTTATAGACAAGTTTTATCATGTACGTTAATAGTATATCATATTATCATGGTGACAATAGATCAATCCTCCCGGACGAAAAAATATTTTTTGTTTTGTCTAAAGGCAATACTTTAAACACCCAACATTTCTTACGTATCAACTATGGAAAGGAAGAAAGTTAACATTATTAAAAAAGAATAGTTTATTTGTGATATTATTATAAATTAAATACAGTTTACATATATATATGACTGCGCGTGTACTCATGGCATTCGATGTGATATGTAAATAACAAGATTTAAAAAATATATTTATATATATTTTAGGTTGCACAAGACGTAACTGGATTTCACTGAGGTCTTTTGACATCACACGACTAGAAATAATTTTCCGAGAGTTCTGCACCATTTGGTGTTGGTCTGAACCATAAACTCGTGTTTGAATTTTCAGATCAATGTCTTACTCTTTTGTTTCAAAATATTATTTTTTATTAAGCGAAATGACCATACACGCGATTTGCACCTCTCGCACAACATCACACAAACAATCGATAAGTCTAAGTATCTATATTGTTTATCCTTTAATATTTTTTTGAATTTTAGTGCCTCATGCAACCATTTCAAATTTGATGTTTTAAAACTCTGATATGATAGCTGACTCAGAGACAATGTTTATAACAAAATTAATCCTAAAAAAAGCTTCATCGTTAAAATGTCAAACGAACCTTTTCTATCATCTCAATTGCTATAATTTATATGGCATTTTAGTGAGTCTATTCTAATAAATTGTATTCAAAAAATATCTACGACTCAGTTTAGGAGTTTTGTAAAAGAATTTGGCAATACATTATCAGATTGAGCGGACAAACATGTATACACCGTAGGACAATATTTCTAATTTGAAAGACACGATACTTTAAATTTAGCTTTTCGCAAAGAAGTTTATATATCATTACTAGTTTTTTGTATCTTATAATGAAATCCCTTTAGATTCAAATAGACAGTTTGGAAGTTAAATCAGGGCAAATCCATTAGAAACAACAGGTGATGGTTTGTAGATTAACTTCATTTTTTCATTTGAGCATATAGAGAAAGGTTACAGAAAGATCGAGTTTTGACATATTCATTTCATTTTTGAAACCTCTTTACTATAAAAAAAAGTTCATGGATAACATGAAAGTACGTTATATATTTAGGGGTAGTTTTGTCATTTATTAGGTTGTATTGTCTCCTAAGTCAATCTGAAGTTTAGTATTCAAAGTATAATGTTTATGATTTTAAAAGATCTGTAAGTACTTGTTCCTTCACGTTTAAAGCTGACTCGTTTTACACTTAAAATTATTAAGACAAAGTACTAGATGTACCTTTTAACAACAGGTCGCATATAATTATAACATTTTAAAGTTTAACAAAATACAACAAGTACCTAGGCCTTTTATGCCGCTTGATTATTTCAAAGCAAAACTGAAGTTTCTATTAGGATGATTTTGCAAAAAAGGTTATAACCGTTTTTTTTTGTTGAAATCCAATTTAGATGATTTACGAGAAACACCGTACCAATTTTATATTCACTCTAATTAAAATGAGATACAAAAAAATATCAGATTGAATGACAATTGTAGTATTCAGTATAAGGTATTTTTTTGTATTTCTAATGCAAGAGTTCCTGTAAAATAGGTTATTTTCATAGAAACTGTACCGTTATCATAGCGACAGTGTAGTACAAAGAAACACCCTTTAACGACTGCTATCTCTTTGATTTTAGAATTTATGAAGGAAGAGAACATATAACAAATACACGATAACCAAGTGCACTTATATAACTGTGCTTTATTTGAAATAACTCAGACTTTTTCATGGGAGTGTGCGTCATCTGATATATTGCACTGAGCGTAATTAACAATATAGCATGTTACTGGCGTTTAACAACAGCTGCTGAGATGCATCAAAGACGAATCGCCAAACCATGCGATAAATAAAACATAACGAACTATTAGCTATAGAAACACAAGCTATTTCCCCGTTTAAATTACTTATATTCGTCGTTTATATGAAACATTAGAAACTAAATAAAACGCTCACAAAATGTTTTCTATATTAGGTTTATATCAATATAATATAATTAGGTAATATAACAGTAATTTTGAAACACTGTCAGGTTAAAGAAGTAGTAATAACTCTAGAATACTGGATGTCACGAAACTTTAAATGGGGAGAATATCAGTCATATATATATATATTGTTTGATTGTTTTTTGTTTGTTTTGTTAAGTGTTACTAAAAACTAGGAAAACGGTAGGTAGACAATTACCCTGAGGTTACATTTTGTAAAGTGTTACAGTAAATGTAAAGTAGCAAAATAGTAGGTTCTTGTTAAAGAGTATAAGCAATTTCTTTTTTTGTCAAGGGTGTTGTAAAATGTCTTCCAGTTTGCAAAAAAATGCTTGCAATTACCTCTAAAGACTAAGACACAACGACCATGCTGTATTTGGTATTAATGCAGCGATTTTTTATTTACTTGAAATGCTTTGCTGAGTTTGCGCATTGTCTTATGGCAGCATATTGCACAAAAATCATATTTGTACGGCCAGACACTAACTTAGTAATTTACCTTTCAATGTCGAAAGAAAGCATTTTTCTCAATGTTAAAATCAGATTTTGTCATTATACCTTTTTTGTAAGTACCATAATTTTAATTTCCATATTCGTTCATTTAACTTTAGCTATAATTCGTCAGATATGAAATCATTATGATATATGCTTTATCGCCTGAACAACTTTGTATTTAATGAAACTAGTATCAATGTTTATCAACAGATTATGTTTTATTTTGTTTAACTTACATGTTATTACTATCCTCATGGTTTTAGACCTCTTGTCTGCAATAGAAGCATTTATTTCCCGTGAATGGGACTGTAATGTAGTAATCAATAGTCTGGAGAAATAAAGTATTCATTCATGTTGCTAGTTTAACTCTTGTATTCAAGTACGCACGGAAATTTAATAGCCGTTGTAGTTTTTAGAGGAAACAACGTTAATACTCCTGACAGATGGAATTTAGAAAATGTTATTGAAAAGATAATGAAACTTGTTTTGTATCGAGTTTAAATGAATATCATAAACTGCAAATTAAAAAAAAAAAAAAAATCAGTTTTTCCACCTTAAGTTTGTATGTTATTTTTGTACGGAATCTCTCATATCTGGTTGAAAAAAAACTGTTGTTTCGTGTTTCAATCGAAAGAAAAATAGAATGTTAAATCATGACAAATAATTACATCATTTTTTATTCGATCATTGTGTACATTGAACCAAATAGTCACTTGTTTTTCACCGTTGATGTCTTTAGAAATTAGTAGTCATGTAGGGCAGATAATCTCTTAGAAGTTGTTTCATTTGTCAATTAAAAAGGAAAGCCAGTTTTAATTTCATTTTATTTTTTTATTTTATTTTATTTATTTTATTGTTTTTCTTATTGATTTATATAAAATTATATATATTTATTTATTTCATTTTGATTTTAAGAAAATAAATCGCATCAATACTGCTTTACAATGATGGAGATTATATATGATATGTTCTTTTGACTTGTACTTTTGAACTTATTCTTAGACATATAACAACCGGATGAAATTGCAAATGTTATCCTAAATATAATTTGTTTCTGCATAAACATTCAGAAATACAGCAAACTTGAAAGAAAATGTGTATAGAATTGTAAATAAACAACAGGTATTTTTGAAAATCAAGGTCGTAAAATATGCCTATTCCTTTAGCACTTTTTTTCAAAATTTCAACTTTAATTTCATTTGATAATATTTAATAACCTATTAACTATCATAAATCTTTTGTGACAGATCATAAAAAATGAAATATTATATAAATAAATATTGCACTATCGGTCATTGACATTTTCACATATCACAAAGTTATTTCATTGACTACATCTGGCCTTTTGCAGATTGTGATTGAGAAAAAGCAGTATAGATACTGTATACAGGCGATGACCTACATGACATCAACAAATGAACTGCCTTAAATATTTTCTCTTCCAGCTAATTTACCTTGGCAATGTGATAGACATATATCCCCGAATTCTAATTCAACTTACGATGTCAATAGTTTAATTTTCCTATGAGCATAACGTTATAAATACCGAAGTTTTAAAGCTTGTTCGCACACGAAAATACAAAAACTTATTGTAAATTCACACTAACGATAAAGTAAAGTAGCATGTTGCATATCTTTTTAATCAATTATTATCATGAATTTATATAAATTTGACAGAAAGACACAAGTGCTGGGCAACCAGAGATCGAAATCAATAAAATATAATAAACAAGATCAACAAGGAACGTTCAACACACGCCACCCCCACACGATCAAAACACCCAACTAATTGGGATTCGAACAATTACACAACGTGTAAAATATTTAATATAATATGTACTGCATTATCGATGTTTTAAAGAGCAAACATCTATATTTCATGTTCTTATTTTGTAAAATTTATCACTGGTAATGATATAATATTGTTTTCAAAATCTTATGGTCGATACTTAAAAAGCCTCTCATTTAACAAACATGAATATTGTACGAAATATAGTCCAGAATAAAATATTATCCTGTTATTTTGAGAAGTGTATAACCGTTTAGCAATCATTACATTCAAAAGTCACTTGCTTTTATGACAAAAGGAAATATTCAACCATATTTCTTTCGTACAAAAATTTGGAAAAATTCTTGTTTTTTTTTTCTTTTATAATTTAAAAAGTTATGCAATAATTTTGGCATCAGATGTATAGCTTTATACAATTTAAACAAAACGGACACGTGACATCATACATTAAGATTAATGTATACAGCATCTTACGTCTGTCGGAATTATCAGATTAGGAATAACTGTAAATTGGATATGACTAAAACGTTAATGAATGCAACACTGTCAATAAAGATAAAGATAAAAGAACAATTCAGATGTTCTTTGATGGTTCTTGTTCTTTGACTTAAATGGAATCTACGACGTTCACATATACCGAAAACACACAAATAGTAGGTATAATGTGAGGTCGTCAAGTCAAATAGGGAATCAGAAGAAAACTATTAAATATCTTCATATTCAATTTATTTATTTCCATAATGTTCTTTATAACATAACAAAATGGTGTAATTTATGTCCATAATGTTAATTTTTATAATATTTTTAAACGCCAATGCTCTCAATTGTTAAAAAAAGCTTTACAACTGTATCTCAATTTGGGTAAATGAATAAGATACGGTAACATTATCTAAATAAAACATTATGTCTTGGCAAATATATTTGTGTTATACATCATACTAGTGTATATAAGGACAATTTTATTAACATCTAGTTGACAGCTGATAAATTCAGGTGTTAACTTTTTCTCAACAACAAGTAAGATAAGTCTTTTCTGATATTTATGGAAACTTATTCAATTTTCACAAATGAAACTAGTATTTTTCTAATAAAATAACGGGCAAAAATGCTCAAAGTGAATCTTTAAATGACAAAAATTATATTGCTTGTCCTGAAATTTGCAGGTATAAAAAGCGGTACATACACTTGTATGATTTCTTTTATAGGCTTCTTTGAACAAAGGCATTTCAAAAATAATCACATTGAATTACGCTCTTTATGTCCGTTTTTCAAACTTTGTCATTAAACTTAAAACTTTTCAACAGATAATTGAAGTAAGCTTTTTGTACTCCTTGTGGAATTTCCTTATTAGAAAATATCCTGCCGCAGTAAAAACTGTTGTTTTTTTGTTTCATACAAAAGACAAATTATTCGTCGCATTATGACAAATGATTACATCATTAGTTAACAAAATTAGATTTGGTGTTTTTATTCTAATTTTGTTATCGAAAGATTTTGAAGATTATCGGCTAAAGATTAAATTTGAAGAAGTTTTGCTACTGTAGTGCAATCCTATTGTCTCGTTATTCTAAATAATATTATCAAATGTTTGCATTAATCTTGTCATTCAAGGATGCAAAACAAATTAAGTGATAAATACAGGGCATGTTTTTGGTATTTGAATAACATAATACAAATATGAATAATAAAGATATTTTTTTAAACACATGAATATTCTTCTATTAAAGAGAAAATGTACTCAATTTGAGATAAATAGTTAGAGAACAATGCAATTGAAATTTAAGTGTTTTTAATCAATATGCAACGACATTTTATAATAATTATAATATTTATGAAAGGTGAAGTGTTTTATAGTAGATTTGTTTAAAGAGGCTTGACATAGAATTATCTTATATTTAACACATGGTATTAACATATTAAACAGAAGAAATGAAATTTCTGAACAATATTTTCTCCTTCTATTTTAAGTAGCGCTGATATGTAGGCTTAATAACCTCAGATCCCCTTTCAAAATTCCATTTTATTAAGTTCCGCCCATTGTTTTCTCGTTTAGGACACAGCATTCTTTTACTTGGGGACCATACGCCGCTTTTCGTGGAATTGCACGACTGTGTCACATTAACGGTTATATGATAATCGCCGTATGAACACATTAGAGGATATTTATAAATACCAAATTTCACCATTTTAGTGGTTAAATGTTGAATTCTGCCTAAGCCGGTGCTAGGGGCGTGGACGGTAACTTGCAATTCCCGTTACTGTCCATAAACAGGCCCAATCAAACCGAGCCTGCAACATTTTACAACTTTGCCGTTTTGGGCTTTATTTAGGAATTCTGATTTTTACTATTTAACTGCTAAGTAAGGATTTCTTGCATTCGCCACTCGCTCTAAAGAAAACATGTTTCTTTAAATAAGATATTTGTAGATGTTTTGTCTACGGGCAATACTTTAAACACTCTGTGATCTATTTTGAAAGTTAGGGGAGAAGAACAAATTGATGGAAACTTTGCTCAAAAACTCTTCATAACAGACTCTTGTATAATAAATAAATATTGATTAAGTACCCCAAATTTCTCACGTATAAACTATGAATATATAGAAAGTTAGCAATATTATTAAGAACAGTTTCTTTACAATATCATTTAATTAAATCTAGTTTTTCTTAGATTTGATGGTGCATGTACTCATGAGATCCGATACGATATGTAAGTAACAGGATTGTATTTTATGTAAAATATTTAGGTCGCTTTGGACGATTTCACTATGGTCTTTTGACGTCACAGGACTTGAACTATTCTTCCCAGATCTCTGTACCATTTGATAATGGTCTCAACCAATAAATTGTGTTTGAACCATTTTCTTATTTCTTTGTTCCAGAACATTTTTACATGCAAAATGACCCGAAAACGCAACGCTGGTCACTCAAACCTGACTAAATGTCACACAAACAATCGAAAATATATATTTCCTTATTTGCAGATTTGGCATGTTTTAGTACCTCACTCAATACTATTATGCAAACATTTCAAGTTAGAGGTTTGGGGGTGTTTTTTTTTTGACCATAAAAGAGCTCCTTAAAAGACATGATAGTTGACTCAGTGATAGTGTTTATTTCAAATTCTTCCTTAATGACTTTGTTCACCAGACTGATCATAAGATCATAAGATTCAGCATTTCAAAATGTTTTCTAATTACGTTATTTTATAAATGATACTTTAAAGCACATACGTTAATGTTAAACGTGCTATATAGTAAATTTTGTATACATATATTTAGCTTTCACAAAGAAGGATATATATCATTGCTTATTTCTAGTATTTTATAAGGAAATCCTTTAAGTTTCAAACGGACTGTTCGAAAATTAATTTAGGGCAAATCCATAAGAAACAACAGGTGAATGATAATAAGATTTACTTCAATTCTTGATTTGAGCATATACAGAAAAGTTACAAAAAGATTAGATCGAGATTGACATATTCATTTATTTTGTCTTGCAGTAATTGTCGAACCTCTCTACTATAAAAGTGCATGTAAAACATGGAAACATTGAAGACAATCACGCTATATATGTATAGGTAGTTTTGCCATTTATTAGGTTGTATTGTCTCCCTAGCCAAATTGAAATGCCAATCCAAAATTTAGTATTCAAGGTATTATAATGTTTATATAGTACTTGCTCCTTCACTTTTTAAACTGACTCATTTGTTTACACTTAAAATTATTATTATGTCAAAAAACTCGATGTACAATTTCACAACTGGTCACATGCATGTATAATTGTAACATAATGCAGCTTAAGAGAATACAACAAGTACCTAGGCTTTCCATGCTACGTGATTATTTAAAACCAAAATTAAATTTTTAGTAAGATGTTTTTTTTTTCAATAAAGGTTATGATAAGGTTATTGTTAAAGATGTACGAGAAGCACCGTACCGATTTTTTATTTACTCGAATTAAAATAAGATGGAAAAAGACATCAGCTTTAAAGACAATTGTAGTTTTCAGGATCTTTTTATTTGCTATTCGTATGCGAAAGTTATTAGTTGTTAATGACCTATTATATAGATTATTTATATAGAAACTGTACCGTTATTATAGTGATGGAGTATTACAAACATCCTCCCTTAGTGATTATGCTTCATCTTTGTGATTTTTGAAAAATAATCAAAGCAAGAGATTACAAATGCAAAATCAAAGGTGTTTACGTACTGTCTGAAATTGGCCAAATGCATTACCTATTATTTTCAGTCTTTTCTGCAAACAAAGAAAAAAGTTACAAACACTTGAATAAATTGCAGTTATCCGGACACATTTAGTCGCCTCTTACGTCTCAGTGACGAAGGTGTCGAAGTCTATTTCTGTTGAAACCAGATTTTTGTTTTTTAAGAAACATTGTTGAGACAGATAATACTCTTCGTATACTGAAACGCGACTATAAACGTTATATCCATACGAGAATATCAAATTTAGCTTATAATTATTCATGCTTTAATCTTTTCTAGTAAGAATATTGTGTCATTATTGGGAATGATCAGACATTTCTTTTTTGGCTGTCAAGTGATTATTATTCAGACCATCGAATACAAGAAAGCGATTTTAATTAAATCACTCGTTCTTCCTCCTCCCTGATTTATACATTAGAAACAGACAAATTCGCAGTGTTTGCCGTTTCCAAAATATGGTGTGTCTATGAGAAGCCATAATAAAATGCTTTGACCTAAATAAGAAATGCGGCTATACAACCTTAATTGTCAGTCTGTATTTAATATGGTTTTAACATCCATTCAGTTGCATGATGCACAGTATACCCCTAAGAACTTATAAGATCACAAATAAATGACAACTTGAAGCTCAACACACGTTGTTTTACGTCATACACTTCACTTTCCGCTTATTCGAACTAAGTCTAACCATTTGATACCGTTTTCAATGTACAATATCGTATGGATCATATAACCAAAGTTTAGTAAATTAGACTACTGAAACACCGTAAAATAAAGCACTTTTTGTTGCACCTAATTTAGATGATTAACGATTTTCAGAACAATTTTTTGTAGTAAATTATAAAAAGCAAAATAAACTTATTATTTTTCCGAATAGCAATGTCAGCTCACAATTTATGCTTATGACAATTTATGCTACAGTTATTAAATGTGTTTTTATTAAAAAATAAACAAAATCTCTCTTGACAGATTGATATATAATTACATTATATGATAGCAAAAAAAAAAGTTTGGATTGTGGAGATTGTGTTTGGATAGCATCGTTATTTGTTTCTTCTTTTTTATTTCAATAGTTTGGCAGATAAAACTTTATATTTAACATGAATATTATGTATACTGCCTTGATATGAAAAAAAGGATTGCACAGTTGTGGTATTTTCTCATTCTGTTGTCATCATACATAAAGCAGTATGTCCTAAAACAACATAAGTTGTACGAGACGATACAAATTACACACAAAACGATGTTTTAAACGTCAGCAGTAGCTTGCACTTACATAATTCTCCAGGAACAGGCTTAATCAAGTCATTACTGCAGTTTGTTCAATGTATCAAAGTTTGTGTAGTTGTTAAGGGTTGATGTTTGCTTTATCCTTGCTATGTTATATTTGTTACAGTGATTTAAGTTTAACGTATCCTTCAATTGCTCGAATATGTATTATCAGTACAGAGATGGTACAGGTTTCATTTATAATTGTGTAATATATAAAAATTAAAATCTTAATACTCTTAATATAGAAACATAAATACAGCGTAATCTTGAGTATATATTAGTTTAAGCTCAGACATACATTTAGTTTTATGTTACTTATGTTTTGCTATGTTTAAGATATTGAAGTGATTCTGTCACAACAGCACAGTAATGGTAAAACATGTATCTTTACTTCAGCAAACAATACTATCAGACCATAAAGTTTGTTGACATTTTTAAGTTAAGTTGCAGAATATTTAATTGGATAAAATTACAGTTGCAATTATAAAACACTATCAGCTTTTGACCGGAAAACAATGTATTTTCATAATCTTTGACCGCAGACTTATGTTGTTACATCAATTTGAGTTTGGATACGGAAAAAGTATAATCAGAATCTACATTTTTGCAATTTACATTATCATTTCATAATTTTATCCATTAGGTTATAATTTTAGTGTAGTGTTACTGAATACTAGGAAAATACAGTACTGAGGGGATATATTTTGTAAAATGTTACTGTAAACTAAGGTTCATCTTAAAGGGTGTGAGCAATTTCTTTATTGTCAATGGTGTTATTTAATGTCACAAAGTTTGCAAAAAAGCTTGTAATTACCTCTACAGCGCATGATCAGGCTAAGACACACATACCAAATGTATTTGGTGTTAATGCAGCTATTTTTATTTACTTAAAATGTTTCCACTTTGCGCAATAGCTGATTGCAACATATTGCACAAAAATAATATTTGTACGGCCAGACACTAATATGTGATTTACCTTTCAATGTCAAAAGAAAGCATGTCATGCATTTTTCTCAATGTTCAAATCAGACTTGTTTTATTAAAACTGTTATTATTTCTATAGTTTTTATTTTCATATTCGTTCACTTAACTTTAGCTATAATTCATCAGATATCAAATCAATTAGATCGTATGAACACTAGCATTTAATAAACCTAGAATCAATGTCTATCAACAGATTATGCTTCATTTTGTTTAAGGCCATGTTATTGATATCATCTTGCTTGAAGTCAACTGGTTTTAGACCACTTGTCTGCAAAAGAAGCCTTTATTTTCCGTGAATGGGACTGTAATGTAGTAATAAATAGTCTGCAGAAATCAAGTATTCATTCATATTGCTAGTAAAACTGTTGTATTCATTTGCTCACGGACATTTTATAGCCGTCGTTGTTGTTAGAGGAAAAAAGTTAATATTCCTGACAGATGGAACTTAGAAAACCTCATTGAAAAGAAACTGAAAGTCGTTTTGTATCGAGATTTAAATGAATATCATTAAATCCACATTTTCAAGAAATAAATCAAATATCAGTTTTTCAATCTTTGTATGTTACTTTTTTATTACGAAATCTCTCACCACTGGTAGAAAAAACTGTTGTTTCGTGTTTCAGTCGAAAGAAAAATAGCGTGTTAAATCATGACAAATAATGACATCATTTTTCACTCGATCATTTTGTACTTTGAACCAAATAGTCACATGTCACTTGTTTTTCACCATTGATTTAGAAAGTAGTAGTCATGTAGGGCAGATGATTTCTCAGTAGTCGTTTCATTTGTCAATTATTAAGGATAGTGAGTTGGACTGAAACAGAACTGGCCGTTTAAATTTAAACAAATTAATCAAAACAAATGTTAATGTGTTTCCTTATCAGCGGTAAGTATATAAGCGGTTAGTTCTATGTTCATGTTTATTGTTACAAAAATCGTTCAACAATAACACTGAATAGACGGTTTAGCAGCATTTGGAGATTAAATTAAAACAAATAATTTTATTTTATTTATTTTATTTTATCTTTTATTTTATCTTATTTTAACTTATTTTATTTATTTATTTATTTCTAATTTAAGAAAATAAATCGCACCAATACCGCTCTGCAAAGTTGGAGATTATATGTGATATTTTCCTTTGACTTTTTCTAATGAACTTATCCTTAGATCTATAGAACAATCGGATAAAATTGCAAATGATATCCTATATATAATTTGTTTTTGCATATATATTCAATCATATAAAAAATGTGCATACAAATTGTAAATAAACAACAGGCATTTGTGAAAACGAAGGTCGTTAAACATGCCTATTCCTTTAGCATTTCTTTTCAAATATGACAACTTGAATTTATATTCGATTTGATTAATATTTAAAAATCTATTAATTACTACAAGGCTTTTGTGACGGACCATGAAAAAAGCTTATATGAAACAATACTACACTATCGGTCATTGACATTTTCACATATCACAAAGTAATTCCATTGACTCCATCTGGCCTTATGCAGATTGAGAAAAAGCAGTATATATACTTTATACATGCGGTGAGCGACATGGCATCAATAAATGAACTGCCTTAATTACTTTCTCTTCTAGCTAATTTACCTTGGCAATGTGATAGACATATATTCCCGAATTCACATTCAACTTGATGAATTACTTTTAATCCACTATGTCAATCATTTAATTTTCCTTGAAGACATAATTTTCTTTTAATCTATCTATGTGCATTGACGTTATAAATACCGATGTGTTTAATCTTGTTCGCACTCGAAAATACTAAAACTTATTGTAAATTCACACTAACGACAAAGTAAAGTAGCTTGTTGTATATCGTTTAAATCAGTTATTATCACGAATTTAATATATAAAATTTGACAGAAAGAAAAAAGTGCTGGGCAAAGAAATGCCAAATAGAATGTGTTGAAACACATATTGACTTTATTTTGCATCAAAGACCGGCCTCAATAAACATCCAACTGATTGGAATTCGAACAATTACACAAGGTGTAAAATATATAATGTTATATTCACTGCATTATTGGTATTTATAGTATTTATGGGTATAAAGCTATATTTCATGTCATTACTTTGTAAAATTCATCACTGGTAATAATATTTTGTTTTCCAAAATGTTATGGTCGATGCTTGAAAAGTCTCTCATTTAACGAACATGGATATGTCTGTAAATAGAATAAAATATTCCATAACAAAATATTATGCTGTTATTTTGATAAGTGTATAACCGTAAAGCAATAATTTTGTTTATACGCCACTTGCTTTTGAGGAACATTCTTTAGTATTTAGCAATCATTACATTCCTGAAAGGAAATATTCTACCACATTTCTTTAATACAAGGACTTTGGAAATATTCCTGTTTTTTATTATAATTTTAAAACTTAAACAATACTTTTAGCAGCAGATATATAGCTGTATGCACTTTAAAGAAATGAAATGCAAAATGGACATGTGACATCATACATGTTAGAAGATTACTGTTAACGAATGAACAATTTTTTTACGTTTGTCAGAATTGTCAAATTATGAATAATTGTAAATTGGATATAGCGAAAGCGTTTACGAATGCACAAACACACTTGTCATAAAAAAGAGAAAAGAACGATTTAGATGTTTTTATGGTTCTTGTTCGTTGACTTAAATGGAATCTACGACGTTCACTTATAACGAAAACACACGAATAGTAGGTAAAATGTGAGGCCGTCAAATTGAATAGGGAATCAAAATTAAATTCTTTAATATTTTCATATTCAATTTTATTATTTCTATAATATTCTATAAAACATATAACAAAAATGATGCAATTTATGTCCTAAATATTGATTTTTGGAATATAATTAAACGCCAGTGCTCTCAATGGTTACAAAAGCTATACATCTGTAAATAACTTGGGTAAATAAATAAGATATGGTAGCATTATCTAACGAAAACATTTTGTCTGGTCAAATATATTTGAATTATACATCATACTAGTGTATATAAGGACAATTTTATGAACATTCAGTTGACAGCTAATAAATGCATTTGTTGACCTTTTCTCAACAACAAGTAAGATAAGTCTTTTCTGACATTTATGGAAACTAATCCAATTTTCACCAATGAAACTTGTATTAATGTATTAAAGTAAATGTGGAGAAAATGCTGATAGGGATATCTTTGAATGACTACAATCATATAGTTTATCTATATCTAACATTTCAGAAAATTGCAGATTTTAAGAAACGGTCCATACATTTGTACGATTTCCTTCGTAGGCTTCTTGCAAAAGGCATTTTTCAAAAATAATCACATGGAATAACGCTTTTTATGTCCGTTTTTCAAACACATCATAAAATGAAACTTTTCAACAGATAATTGTCCCTGCTGTATTATTTCCTTATTAGGAAATCTCCGTCCGCTATAAAAAGTGTTTGTTTTTTGTTGTTGTTTTTTTTTTTTTGCTTCACGCAAAAGACAAATTATTCGTCACATTATGACAAATGATTACATAATCAGTTAACAAAATAAGAGTTGGTGTTTTTGTTCTAATTTTGTTATCGTACGATTGTGATGATTACGGCAAAATGAATCATTGCAAGCACATTTTCTTTTGTTATTCCATTTACTATTGTCAAGTATTTGCATTACTTTCGTCATGATCAAGTAACAAGAGTTAAGTGTCGGAAAAAAAAGATAAATACAGAACCCCTAAAGAAAGCCCAACACGACAAAATTGAAAATGTTGCAGGCTCGGTTTGATTGAGCCTGTTCATGGACGGTACTGGAAAGTGCAAGTTACCGTCGACGCCCCCTAGCACCGGCTTAAGCAGATATCAACATTTAAACATGAAATAGTAAAATTTTGAATTTAGAAACATCCGCAGATGTGTTCATACGGCGGTTATCATGGAACCTTCAATGTGACACTTCCGTGCCATTCCATGAAAAGTGGCGTATGGTCCCCGGGTAATAAAAAGCATGTGCCCTAAACGAGAAAACAATGGGCGGAACTAATTAAAATGGAATTTTGAAAGGGGATCAGAGGTTATGAAACAGAACGTAATACTCGGCTTCGGATAACATAAAAAAGAATATGAATAATAAAGTTGATTTTTTTGACACATGAATATTCAACTTTTACAGAGAATGTTTACAGAATTTGAGATAAATAGTTGGAAAATATTGAAATTCTTTATTTAAATGTTGGTCATCAATATACATGTAATGACATTTTATGATTAAAAAAGGCTTGAAATAGAATTATCTATAATTTAACGAATACTAATGTTGTACATATTTAACAGAAAAATAACATTTCTGAACAATATAATATGCTGTTTTTTATCAGGGCTTCACTCCTTAGTAAAGATTGCGGAATAAAATATCTGTAGATGTTGCACAGACAGAATCATAAAATGTTATACGAATGTAAACCATTACCTATGATATAACATCACGTGTCTGTAAACATATTCAACCATTCCTAATACTCCAATTACGATCGGCGAAAATTGTAATTTTTAACAATTACTATAAATAAACACGTTTTATGCAATTACATAAAAATACAATAAACGTGATAGTTCGCATTTATTATGACGGTTTTACATAGACATAAAAAAACGCAAACATTTTGTCAAATATTTAAGAAATTCGCATCTCCACTTGTAATATCTTTAACTATTTCAACTGCAGCCGGTTGTAAATATCATTTGTAGACATGTTTTTTACATTTGTACGTTAATCTTGATAGTATATCATATTATCATGGTGACAATAGATCAATCCTCCCGCACGAAAAATATTTTTTGTTTTGTCTATGGGCAATACTTAAAACACGCCATTATCTTCGTTTTTGACAAGTTAAGGAGAAGGACAATTTTAAGACGATTCAATAACAATAAATAATGATTAAGTACATGTACCAAACATTTCTCACGACTATCAACTATAAAAAGAAAGAAAGTTAACATTATTGAAGAAGAATAGTTTATTTGTGATATCATTATAAATAAAATATAGTTTATATATATAATTGACTGGGCATGTACTTATGGCATTCGATGTGATATGTAAAATAACAGGATTTAAAAAGAAAATTATATTTAAGGTTGCACAAGACGTAAAGGTCTTTTGACATCACAGGACTGAATATAATTTTCCGAGAGTTCTGCACCATTTGATGTTGGTCTGAACCATAAACTCGTGTTTGAATTTTCAGATCAATGTCTTACTCTTTTGTTTCAAAATATTATTTTTTATTATGCGAAATGACCATAAACGCGTTTTGCACCTCTCGCACAACATCACACAAACAATCGATAAGTCTAAGTATCTATATTGTTTATCCTTTCATATTTTTTTCAATTTTAGTGCCTCACGCAAGCATTTCAAATTTGATGTTTTAAAACTCTGATATGATAGTTGACTCAGAGACAATGTTTATAACAAAATTAATCCTAAAAAATGATTCATCGTTAAAATGTCGAACGACCTTTTCTATCATCTCAATTGCCATAATTTATATGGCATTTTATTGAGTCTATTCTAATAAATTGTATTCAAAAAAATATCTACGACTCAGTTTAGGAGTTTTGTTAACGAATTTGGCAATTCATTATCAGATTGAGCGGACAAAAATGTATACACCGTAGGACAATATTTTTAATTTGAAAAGACACGATACTTTAAATTTAGCTTTTCGCAAAGAAGGCTATATATCATTACTAGTTTCTTGTATGTTATAATGAAATCCCTTTAGATTCAAATAGACAGTTTGAAAGTTAAATCAGGGCAAGTCCATTAGAAACGACAGGTGATGGTTTGTAGATTAACTTCATTTCGTCATTTGAGCATATAGAGAAAGGTTACAAAAAGATCGAGTTTTGACATATGCATTTCATTTTTGAAACCTCTTTACTATAAAAAAGTTATGGATAACATGAAAGCATTGAATACTTTACAAGTACGTTATATGTTTAGAGGTAGTTTTGTCATTTATTAAGTTGTATTGTCTCCTACATGTAAGTCAATCTGAAGTTTAGTATTCAAAGTATAATGTTTATGATTTTAAAAGATCTGTAAGTACTTGTTCCTTCACGTTTAAAGCTGACTCGTTTTACACTTAAAATTATTAAGACAAAGTACTAGATGTACCTTTAACAACAGGTCGCATATAATTGTAACATTTTAAAGTTTAACAAAATACAACAAGTACCTAGGCCTTTTATGCCGCTTGATTATTTCAAACCAAAAATGAAGTTTCTATTAAGATGTTTTTGCAATAAAGGTTATAACCGTTTTGTTGTTTTTTTGTTGAAATCCAGTTTAGATGATTTACGAGAAACACTGTAACGATTTTATATTCACTCTAATTAAAATGAGATACAAAAAAATATCAGATTAAATGACAATTGTAGTGTTCATTATAAGGTATTTTTTGTATTTCTAATGCAAGAGTTCATGTAAAATAGGTTATTTTTATAGAAACTGTACCGTTATCATAGCGACAGTGTATTACAAAGAAACACCCTTTAACTTTGATTTTAGAATTTATGAAGGAAGAGAACATATAACAAATACACGATTACCAAGTGCCCTTATATAACTGTGCTTTATTTGAAATAACTCAGACTTTTTCATGGGAGTGTGCGTCATCTGATATATTGCACTGAGCGTAATTAACAATATAGCATGTTACTGGCGTTTAACAACAGATGCTGAGATGCATCAAAGACGAATCGCCAAACCATGCGATAAATAAAACATAACGAACTATTAGCTATAGAAACACAAGCTATTTCCCCGTTTAAATTACTTATATTCGTCGTTTATATGAAACATTAGAAACTAAAGAAAACGCTCACAAAATGTTTTCTATATTAGGTTTATATCAATATAATATAATTAGGTAATATAACAGTAATTTTGAAACACTGTCAGGTTAAAGAAGTAGTAATAACTCTAGAATACTGGATGTCACGAAACTTTAAATGGGGAGCATATCAGTCATATATATAGATTGTTTGATTGTTTTTTGTTTGTTTAGATGGTTTTACGGCACACCAACACAGTATAGGTCATATGGCGCC
The DNA here is from genome assembly GCF_026571515.1 of Ruditapes philippinarum. Taxonomy (NCBI): domain Eukaryota; kingdom Metazoa; phylum Mollusca; class Bivalvia; order Venerida; family Veneridae; genus Ruditapes; species Ruditapes philippinarum. The sequence continues at coordinate 36,397 of NW_026861905.1, read as the reverse complement.
GAACAAGGAAAAATGAGTTTGATAACTTCAGTTGCTACACTCCTAAAAGCAGCATCAATGGTCAAAACAACCTTAATTTTTAGGGCTAAGAGATGATAACTCCTGTTATCAGGACCCAGTTAATCGCCTCTTAATCCACGAAGGGATAACATGTTCTGTTTTAACCTTTAACAGAACCCTCTACAAGAAGCTCAATTATATCGATCAGATTAAACTATTTAGAACACACACCAGACATAATCCGGATTACATTTATAACTACTTATTTCAGTAAATAGCACAACACTTGTGGAACTACTTAAAATAAATACCAGATATTACCCATATTATATTTATCTTTAGCTATCAATATATCAGTTTTTTATACTACATAAGTCATTTATATAGAGTAAGAATTACAAAAGGTGTTTACAACTATATATGTTACCCATATTACTTTTTAACTACTTTTTTACAGTCAATTACATAGAAACTACAACAAAGTTCCAGATATTTTCCATATTATTTTTATTATACATATACATTTTTATATCAATCATTTACTTAAACATTACATTGTAAGCAAACATTAGCAAATTAGCCATATAATACATGTAAACATTTGTTTCAAAACTTCAGATATGTATTTTTTAACTACAGATATTTGTATCAGTTAATTATTTAAAGCATTACACCTATGTATAACAACAGCGTTTGGTAGGAACCTTATATTTCATTCATCACAAATACGCTGATAATGATGCTTTATTTACGAAAATGACGAAAAAAGATCTTCCTGTTGAAATCAGACATATGATCTTGTTTTGCTGGTTGTTTGCTTTTTCTGTAAGAAGCATCGTTGAGACAGATTATGCTCCTCGTATACTGATAAGCGGCCATACAACATCAATTGTCATGGTTTTAAAATCTGTTCAGCCGCATTATGCACCGTATACTCCTGAGAATGTGAAAGATCAAAATAATTACGTGCCGTTAAATCAAAACATGAAGCTCGACACATTATGTTATACGAAACACGCTTCACTATCCGCTTTTACAAACTTAGTCTAACCATTTGATACAGTATTCAATGTACATTATCATATGATTCATATAATCAAAGTTTAGTAAAATAGACAAGTGAAACACCGTACAAATAAAAACACTTTTTTGTTGCATCTAATTTGGATGATTTACGAGTTTCAAATTTTTTTTGTTGTTAATCATAAAAACCGAAATAAATAATTATATTTCCGAATAGCAATGGCAGCTCACATTTGAGGTTTTCTGACAATTTATGCAATAGTTATTGAAAATATTTTTATAAGAAAATATAAACAAAATATTCCTTGACAGATTGATATATGAGTATAATGACATTACAAAAAGAAAGTTGAGACATTATGGAGGATTTGGTGGCTGCTTTTTTCTTCTTTTTTTCTTCTTTTTCCTCCTAATAGTTTGACAGATGAAAGTTGATATTTAACATACCTATTTTGTATATTGCCTTAATATGAATCGACTGTTTGTGGTTTTCTCTCATTTTGTTGTCATTTTACATATACCAATAAACCCTAAAACATCATTAGCTGTATTAAACGATGTCAATTATACACAAAACGAGGTTTAAACATTTAACAGTAGCTTAGTAATATGTAACAAAAATAATAAAACAATCACAATTATCTTAATAAAGTTAACATTAATGAATCATTACCTGTGTGTGTCACTTTTTATATTTTTATATTCGTATATGCTTAGAGTATTCTTTAGTTTTACGTTATTAAATTTTGCTATATTTAAGATAATGAAAAGATCCACTCAAAAAGGTACAGTAATGAAAGAATGAATAGTTTTGTTATCTTTCTATCGTAATTACATTTAAACTTGTCCGAATAATACTAAGATGTTACATACACATTTCTTCAGAATTTCGTCCTGTAAATAGTGTTTATTTTCACTGTTCCCGCGACAAAAAGAATAATAAAATGACAGCATCTAATTATTTCAACAGGTCTTTTTACCTAAGCAATATTTTGAAAGAATAATAACAAACCATATATTTGTTGTCAGAACAGAGTTAAGTTAGTAATATAATATAATACTAAATTAGATAATAATATGACAGTTTTAATTTAAAAACACTATCATATTAAAGGAGTAGTAAAATCTTTAGAAACGAAACTTTACATGGGAAGAAAAATGATATATTTACATAACATTAAAATGAGAAGTATTAGTATTATAATTATACCTATCCAAATAATATTAGATACTTGCAAAAAGGTGAGATATAATAACCACATTTATATCATATAATCAAATAACCGGGTACATATTTATGACAAAGAAGAAAGCACTGAAAATGTTACAAAAAATGTATAAATGTCAATACATTTAAGATATTTTGTACTCAAAGGGTAGTTATACACATATACAATTTGTGCACAAATGTTTATAACTGCATACAATGTCTTTTAGTTCATATATGTTTTATATTTTAGAAAGTAAAAGGATAACTTTGACTTCTACATAATTTATTTGCTCGACAATAACCAAGTGTTACCGTTGGTTTTATTACTGTTTTTTGTGTGTTTATAACCTATTTTTATCATTTTTTTATTTTATTTATGACTAATATCTATATTATGAAAAATTGACGATATTTTTACCCAACTTAATACGTTTGTGTCTTCTTTTGTGTTTTATACTGTTATTATACAGATGTTTTTCAATAAGTGTACTGTAAAACTATTATTGAGAGTCGACAAAAGGAAACAACAAGACAGCTATTGTCTATGGTAGCATAGCATAGCATTTTCCTTTTGGCCCTGAACGGATTCCCTATTTGCTAGGTAACACTATTATACTATTATCTTCAGTTATGAAATAAAAACAAATATTACAGCAATATTTTGTCGTTAAGGCTACGGGTTTTTTATCCAGCAACAGGCAGCAAATATGATAGATTTTTGTTCCTGGGTTCAAATGCAATTTGAACACTAACGACAATAATTTAATTGATTTTTGAATAGTTTTTTGTCAATAAATTTGTCTGAGGGTATACTTTACTTTGAAGGACCTTTTGATATACTGTCTATCATAATACATGGTTTTCTTCGTGTGTTGTTGATAACGATTTTATTGATAACAATTCCATATAGATTCATCATTGGAATTTTAAGGAGAAATTCTTATATACATGATTATAATGATTATCTATATATCTATTTTGAAGTAACAGTAAATGGGAATTACGTTTAAAAGCAAATATTTGACAAAAGGTTTTAAAATATTGTAACACAGTGGTAGTACGTCAATATATATGGAAATATCGCCCGTCGCCGATATTGACATGCTTCATCATTGACATCTGACGAATATCTTCAATTAAAAACCTGCCTGATTTGTATACATATTTTCGTGTGCAAAATTCGGTTATTTAGATGTTCCCCCTATTTGGTTGCTTATACTATTTCCTAGAACTGTCAAATAAAAGGTATATGCACTGTAAATGTCGCGACAACAAATAAGGTTATATTCTTCGTAAACTTTGATTCTCCTCCGCAACGTGATTGTTTTTATACCCAGGCCCACATGTTGCAATAACTGTAATCACAAAATGACAATAATTTGATTTATGCTGAATGCAAATTTGCTCAAATTATGTCTAAGGGCATAACAGAACTACGCTTGATGTGGTTAAGATGTAGTTACAAGCCAGTGTTATCCTCAAGCTTTAGTTAAATGTCGACCTCCCTACAGGTTATATATGGTTAGTGTATAGAAAACACTACAATCTAATTGAGTAATTCGATTTAGTTGGTAACCTATAAAAATGTACTGGATCTTTCTAATATATATTGTAATAGGGAGATAGTAAAACACATGATATCATCTCTTTATGCAAATATTAAATTTAGGTTTTGAATAAAATTGTATCCTTTTTTTAAATTAAAACAGTATAAATCTTTAATGTTAATATTGTTTAACACTGAATGTACTACATTAAACGGATATCATGAAAAGTCTTGAGGTGTTACTTATTTACTTATTACTTTTATCAGTATATTGTAAGAAAATAATTTGTTACTGCTAAAAATACTATGGCGAACACATGAATCTAAATACATATTATTTGACATCCTGTTCACAGTAAAATGAAAATTTGAATTTGAAAAACTTATTTACGAACATTTAAAATATTAAATGACAAGACGTTAACTTGAGAATCAAAATAACTTTTTACTTTTGCATCAGTCACAATTAAAAAAGGCAGCCGGGCGTCGTGAATTTCTAAATAAAAATCGTAATATCGGCCGGTGTTCGAAAATGTTTCCAATCGGATGGGCGCCGTCATGTTTTAAGCACTACTTAGAACCTTACGGCCTCCGGACAATCATTTATGGGGTCAGTGAGTTGAAAAAGTCATCTGGCGGAGATCGTCCATCCGGCGGCGCAAGGGCAATGTTTTCTGGATCGGACGTTTGTTTTTGATACAAAAACAGCGTCCTATTTTAAAAGCAACTTGGCGAACATCGCTCGTCGCCCGAATAGATACCAGTTAGAGGTCGAGTATCATCCGATACCCCGGCGATTCATGCACAGGCACCGGGCAGTCATCGTTTTGTTGTACGGCGATCGCGCGGCTTCAGTTTGTTGTAATTGCGGCTTGAGTTTTTTTATAGTTTTTTCTGCCTTAAGTTCCTTTAGATTGAACATGAACTTTATGGTCGAGCAAGACGTCTACGAGGATTATTATTCAGGCAATGGCAAACTACAATTGTTGTATTATTTGCTTTGCCTTCATCTTGTCTGTTTCAACTGCCTCCTGTTTTGGCATATTGACCAATGACTTTTTTGTTCTTGATTGTTTTAAAAATATCATAAATGCCAAGCCTTTACCGCCCGGCGCCGACGCGGCCGCCGTCCGATTCATTTATTAATCCCGTAGATACCTTCCGGACAACCGGCGGCGACCGCCCGGTCTTTGAATGCTTTCTGTAACATCAATTCGGCAAAAAAATCGCCATGCGACAGTTTCATTTATGACTACGCAATTATGGAATCAATCCTTCGTTATTTATTGATAATATCTCTCTAGATTTCGTGGATAATCACAAACATTTAGGATTAACGTTTTCTTGCGACCTGAAATGGCACGAACATATTAATAATATTTCAGCTTCTGCGTCAGAAGTATTAGGCTCTATGCGTGCTTTAAAATTCCAATTCAAAAGATCTACTTTAAACCAGATTTATATATCTTATATGCGTCCGATACTTGAGTATGCATCAATTGTTTGGGATGGATGTGCTGAATATGAAAAACAATCACTTGAGCAATTACAACACGAAGCCGCTAGAATTATTGCGGGTGCAACTCGGTCAGTATCGATAGATTGCTTGGTCAAAGAAGTCGGTTGGGTATCACTCTCTGATAGGCGAAAAATTAAAAAACTTGTAATTTTTTATAAAGCTAAAAACGGTTAACTACCGGACTTTTTGGCTTGCAGCCACGGCTGCAAGCCATTTCATTTGGAAAACTTGTTCCGGTTAGGTGGTTTCCTACTTACATCTGTTGGTGCATGATTGAACGGGAAACCAGCTGCAATCGTGCCAATCGCAACTTTTCGGCCTTTTCCGTCACTCTTCGGATTAATGATAATAGCCGATGTAGTTCCGATTGCAATCGTGACAATTCGGGCGATTCCGTCATACTGCGGAATCAGACGAAGTAATATTACGGAAATCTAAGCTATTTTAGTTTCTTCGGTAATCCCAGTTTGTTTATATAAATAGGATTTCTATTTTTAGGTTTAAACCGTAATAAATTATAAACGAAATTGTTCCGTTTCAATTTTTTTTCAAGACGCAAAAAGTAGTTTCTTTTATAATTGTTTTTTGTCTGTATTTGTTTTATACAATAGAGAATGGTGACTGTAGTAGTATTCCGTCTTCAAAGAGTGGTCCTGCTTACCAAATCACGCATGATCGAGTTATATTTAGATCTACTGAACGCAATGCAAGGTAATCTAAAAATAGCCCATACATATCATTAACCTTGCCACGTGCTGATATCGTCTATTTGTGATCGTGTAACATAGTTGATCGATACATGCTTATTAATTGGTACCACGTAACGAAGTATTTTAGTGCATTTACTTGTCTATAAAGCAAAGGAATGATTTCGCTGCGAAAAAGGGGAAATGAAATGTGCACACTTGTTTTCCTTCAGTATCACGTTAGTATTTTTACGATTGATCATTTTCTTTATTAGTTTTATACAATAGAGAATAGATTTCAAATCGTTTTGACAAAAAATATTCATTTTCCAAAAAAAAAAACAAAAAAACAACTAAATAAACCCTTTATGATATACAAATACCGTAATTAAAAAAAAATGTGATAATAAATTGAAAAAAAAACAATTTTAAAGGGTTGGGATGAAGGCACAACTGTGCAAGCCTTCCCTTTTAAAAGGAAACTTTATTATCTTCTTTGTTTCTGCCTACTGTATCAGAAACTACTTCTTATCATTAGCGAAATAATAACAACTTTGTTACTATAGCTAGGCGCACTCAATTATATAATGCATCGTTGTTACCATCCTCGTTAGAATTATGGAATAACCTCGACCCAAATATACGAAACTCTCAGACACCCAACATATTTAAATCTAGACTAAAAAATCTTTTGAAAGCACCAACGGTTCAGAGATACTTTGAATATTGCATACACGTTTAAGAAATAATTGTAGTAATTTAAATTACGATTTATATAATATCCATTATCTCGAAAACCCTTTTTTTGTCAATGTGATATTGTGATTGAAAATGCCGACTTTTTTTTTTCAAATGTAATCGTTACGTCGAACAACGAGTAATACTCTTTCGAGAAACCCGATGTTATCATCCATTAAACATCATAATATGATTGATACATTATTGTTCGGTCGTGAAAATTTAGAATAGGAAGATAACGTTGTCATTTTCGAATCAGTTCAAAAATTTATCAATACGACCCATCGTTTTGATAATATTTGACTTTTCATTTTGTTTTTATTCTAAAATTTGTCATTTATATTGGCTAATTTTGCTCTTATCTAACTATCTTAACCCATTACTTCATGAGCATTTGGTGAAAAAAGGCTTTTTTCATTGAAAAGTCTCCTTCAAGTTCAAATTGCTATAAAACTATAAAAACTGCTTCAATACTAATCAAACTTGGGACAAATGTTGACTGGACCATTGCCTTTGTAACAACATGCCAAGGCTTAAATTTCCTGTTACCATGGCAACGAGGGGACATCACAAAATTGCCAAAAAATCACTGTTTTGTGTAGATTTTCCAATCAAAATTGATTTCAAAGTGCTGCAACTTCTGAATGGAATTATCCGACAGTTACCAAAGTAAGTAACTATAAATATCGCGACAACAAAAGAGTTTTTCATCTGTTTTTTTTTGCTCCCTTATACAGTATATATTGGAGACACTTACCCTGGATTATATTTTGTAAATATTACTGAAAACTAAGTAAACAGAAGGTAGACAATTACTCTGAGGTTATGTTTTGTTAAGTGTTACTGAAAACTAGGAAAACGGTAGGTAGACAATTACCCTGAGGTTACATTTTGTAAAGTGTTACAGTAAATGTAAAGTAGCAAAATAGTAGGTTCTTGTTAAAGAGTATAAGCAATTTCTTTTTTTGTCAAGGGTGTTGTTAAATGTCTTCGAGTTTGCAAAAAATGCTTGCAATTACCTCTGAAGACTAAGACACAACGAACATGCTGTATTTTGTATTAATGCAGCGATTTTTTTATTTACTTGAAATGCTTTGCTCAGTTTGCGCATTGTCTTATGGCAGCATATTGCACAAAAATCATATTTGTACGGCCAGACACTAACTTAGTAATTTACCTTTCAATGTCGAAAGAAAGCATTTCATGCATTTTTCTCAATGTTCAAATCAGATTTTGTCATTATACCTTTTTTGTAAGTACCATAATTTTAATTTCCATATTCGTTCTTTTAACTTTAGCTATAATTCGTCAGATATCAAATCATTATGATCTATGCTTTATCGCCTGAACAACTTTGTATTTAATGAAACTAGTATCAATGTTTATCAACAGATTATGTTTTATTTTGTTTAACTGACATGTTATTACTATCCTCATGGTTTTAGACCTCTTGTCTGCAATAGAAGCATTTATTTCCCGTGAATGGGACTGTAATGTTGTAATCAATAGTCTGGAGAAATAAAGTATTCATTCATGTTGCTAGTTTAACTCTTGTATTCAAGTACGCATGGAAATTTAATAGCCGTTGTCGTTTTTAGAGGAAATAACGTTAATATTCCTGACAGATGGAATTAAGAAAATGTTATTGAAAAGATAATGAAACTTGTTTTGTATCGAGTTTAAATGAATATCATTAACTGCAAATTTTCAAAAAATAAATTAAATATCAGTTTTTCCACCTTAAGTTTGTGTGTTATTTTTGTACGGAATCTCTCACATCTGGTTGAAAAAAAACTGTTGTTTCGTGTTCCAATCGAAAGAAAAATAGAATGTTAAATCATGACAAATAATTACATCATTTTTTATTCGATCATTGTGTACATTGAACCAAATAGTCACTTGTTTTTCACCGTTGATGTCTTTAGAAATTAGTAGTCATGTAGGGCAGATAATCTCTTAGAAGTTGTTTCATTTGTCAATTAAAAAGGAAAGCCAGTTTTAATTTCATTTTATTCTTTTATTTTATTTTATTTATTTTATTGTTTTTCTTATTGATTTATATAAAAATTATATATATTTATTTATTTCATTTTGATTTTAAGAAAATAAATCGCATCAATACTGCTTTACAATGATGGAGATTATATATGATATGTTCTTTTGACTTGTACTTTTGAACTTATTCTTAGACATATAACAACCGGATGAAATTGCAAATGATATCCTAAACATTATTTGTTTCTGCATAAACATTCAGACATATAGCAAACTTGAAAGAAAATGTGTATAAAATTGTAAATAAACAACAGGTATTTTTGAAAATCAAGGTCGTAAAATATGCATATTCCTTTAGCACTTTTTTCAAAGATTTCAACTTTAATTTGATTTGATTAATATTTAATGATCTATTAACTATCATAAATCTTTTGTGACAGATCATAAAAAATGAAATATTATATAAATAAATATTGCACTATCGGTCATTGACATTTTCACATATCACAAAGTAATTCCATTCCTTCCATCTGGCCTTATGCAGATTGTGATTGAGAAAAAGCAGTATAGATACTGTATACAGGCAATGACCTACATGACATCAACAAATGAACTGCCTTAAATATTGTCTCTGCTAGCTAATTTACCTTGGCAATGTGATAGACATATATCCCCGAATTCTAATTCAACTTGTTGAATTACTTAAAATCCAAGATGTCAATAGTTTAATTATCCTATGGGCATAACGTTATAAATACCGAAGTTTTAAAGCTTGTTTGCACTCGAAAATACAAAAACTTATTGTAAATTCACACTAACGACAAAGTAAAGTAGCTTGTTGCATATCTTTTTAATCAATTATTATCATGAATTTATATAAAATTTGACAGAATGACACAAGTGCTGGGCAAAAAAAATTCAGATAGAATGTGTTGAAAATACACATTGACTTAACTTTGCACCAGAGATCGAAATCAATAAAATATGATAAACAAGATCAACAAGGAACGTTCAACACACGCCACCCCCACACGATCAACACATCCAACTTATTGGGATTCGAACAATTACACAACGTGTAAAATATTTAATATAATATGTACTGCATTATCGATGTTTTAAAGAGCAAACAGCTATATTTCATGTTCTTATTTTGTAAAATTTATCACTGGTAATGATATAATATTGTTTTCAAAATCTTATGGTCGATATTTAAAAAGCCTCTCATTTAACAAACATGAATATTGTACGAAATATAGTGAAATATTCCAGAATAAAATATTATCCTGTTATTTGGAGAAGTGTATAACCGTTTAGCAATCATTGCATTCAAAAGTCACTTGCTTTAAAGGAAATATTCAAACCATATTTCTTTCGTACAAAAATTTTGAAAAATTCTTGTTTTTTTTTTCTTTTATAATTTAAAAAGTTATGCAATAATTTTGGCATCAGATATATAGCTTTATACACTTTAAACAAATAAAATGCAAAACGGACATGTGACATCATACATTTAGATTAATGTACACAGCATCTTACGTCTGTCGGAATTATCAGATTAGGAATAATTGTAAATTGGATATGACTAAAGCGTTAATGAATGCAACACTGTCAATACAAAATAAAGATAAAATAACAATTCAGATGTTCTTTGATGGCTCTTGTTCTTTGACTTAAATGGAATCTGCGACGTTCACATATAACGAAAACACACAAATAGTAGGTATAATGTGAGGTCGTCAAGTCAAATAGGGAATCAGAAGAAAACTATTAAATATCTTCAAATTCAATTTATTTATTTCTATAATGTTCTTTATAACATATAACAAAATGGTGTAATTTATGTCCATAATGTTAATTTTTATAATATTATTAAACGCCAATGCTCTCGATGGTTAAAAAAGCTTTACAACTGTATCTCAATTTGGGTAAATAAATAAGTTACGGTAACATTATCTAAATAAAACATTATGTCTTGGCAAATATATTTGTGTTATACATCATACTAGTGTATATAAGGACAATTTTATTAACATTTAGCTGACAGCTGATAAATTCAGGTGTTAACTTTTTCTCAACAACAAGTAAGATAAGTCTTTTCTGATATTTATGGAAACTTTGAAACTAGTATTTTTCTCATAAAATAATGGACCAACATGCTAAAAGTGAATCTTTAAATGACAAAAATTACATTGCTTGTCCTGAAATTTGCAGGTATAAAAAGCGGTACATACACTTGTATGATTTCTTTTATAGGCTTCTTTGAACAGAGGCATTTCAAAAACAATCACATTGAATTACGCTCTTTTTGTCCGTTTTTCAAACTTTGTCATTAAACTTAAAACTTTTCAACAGATAATTGAAGTAAGCTTTTTGTACTCCCTGTGGTATTTCCTTATTAGAAAATATCCTGCCGCAGTAAAAACTGTTGGGTTTTTTTGTTTCACACAAAAGACAAATTATTCGTCGCATTATGACAAATGATTACATCATTAGTTAACAAAATTAGATTTGGTGTTTTTATTCTAATTTTGTTATCGTAAGATTTTTAAGATTATCGGCTAAAGATTAAATTTGAAGAAGTTTTGCTACTGTAGTGCAATCCTATTGTCTTGTTATTCTAAATACTATTATCAAATGTTTGCATTAATCTTGTCATTCAAGGATGCAAAACAAATTAAGTGATAAATACAGGGCATGATTTTGGTATTTGAATAACATAATAAAAATATGAATAATAAACTTAAGGTGATTTTTTAACACATGAATATTCTTCTATTAAAGAGAAAATGTACACAATTTGAGATAAATAGTTAGAGAACAATGAAATTGAAATTTAAGTGTTTTTAATCAATATGCAACGACATTTTATAATAATCATAATATTTATGAAAGGTGAAGTGTTTTATGGTGGATTTGTTTTAAAATGTTTGACATAGAATTATCTTATATTTAATGCATGGTATTAACATATTAAGCAGACAAAATGACATTTCTGAACAATATGACATACTTCTTTTTTAAGTAGGGGCTGATATGTAGGCTTCATAACCAAAATTCCATTTTGTTAAGTTCCGTCCATTGTTTTCTCGTTTAGGGCACAGCATTCTTTTACTTGGGAATCATACGCCGCTTTTCATGGAATGACACTACTGTGGACATTGAAGGTTATATGATAATCGCCGTATGAACACATCTGCGAATATTTCTAAATTCAAAATTTCACCATTTTAGTGTTTCAATGTTCAATTCTGCTTAAGCCGGTGCTAGGGGGCGTGGCAATAACTTGCAATTTCCATTACCGTCCATGAACAGGCTCAATCAAACCGAGCCTGCAACATTTAACAATTTTGCCGTGTTGGGCTTTATTTAGGGATTCTGCTTTTTACTATTTAACTGCTTAGTAATGATTTCTTGCATGCGCCACTCGCTCTAAAGAAAACCTGTTACTTGGAATAAGATATTTGTAGATGTTGTACAGACTGTCATGAAATGTTACACAGATGGAAGCTATTACCTATGATATAATATCAGGTGTCTGGAAACAAATTCAATCATGCCTGATATCCCAATAAGAATCGTCGAAAAATGTAAGTTTTACCATTAATTGTCAATTTACACAATTTTTGCAGTTGAATAAAATACAGCAAATGCGATAGTTCGCATTAATTTTATAAGAACGGTTTTTACATAGAAACAAAACTGTATTGTCTAATATTCAAGAAATCGCATTCCCATTAATAACATATTTAATAATTTCAACTGCCATCGGTAAGCAATAACATTTACAGGCAAGTCTAACATTTGTACGTGAAATTTGAATTATATCATATTAAATTTTCATAATTACTTGACAACAATAGCGGTTACAGAATCTCTTAACAAGGATAAAACCTATACTATCTTTAATGTACACTTTATGGCATTAATTTCATTCTGGGTCATTTGATTAAAGATCATTTGCGACTAGGAAATCAATTGTTTCATCAGCATAAATATTTCAACCTAAAGGTTGAATAGTTTATACATGGGAATGCTAAAATCTATACCCCTCAGTACATTGTTGAATTTAGTAAATTCCTAGTGCATATGCCACCATTAACAAGAAATAGTTCAGCAAAACAGAAACTAAACTTTTTTTCTTCAGATATAAAAAAAAATTAAAAAAACAACAAATAAGCGGCCATTCATGCTTTTGGTTTATTTCTCCCGGAACCGGGCCAAAATTAGATATAATAACTTTAAATAGAGAATGACAATAATTCAATTCAACAGGAAGAAATAAATAAATGTGTTTCTGTTTTGTCTACGGGCAATACTTTAAACACTCTGTGATCTCTTTTGAAAGTTAAGGGAGAACAACAAATTGATGGAAACCTTGCACAAAAAACTCTCCATTACAGACTCTTGTATAATATGAAAAATAAATATGGACTAAGTACCCCGAATTTCTCAGATATAAACTATGAAAAGATACAAGGTTAGCATTATTATTAAGAACAGATTCATTACAATATCATTATAAGTTAAATCTAGTTGTTTTATTTTAGATTTGATTGTGCATGTACTCATGAGATCCGATATGATATGTAAGTAACAGGATTGTATTTTTTGTCACACAAGACGAGTTCACTAAGGTCTTTTTACGCCACAGGACTTGAAATGTTTTTCCCAGATTTCCCAATTACCATTTGATGTTGTTCTGAACCAATAAATCGTTTTTGAACCAATGTCTCATTTCTTTGTTCCAGAATATTTTTAATGTGCAAAATGACCTGAAAACCCAACACTGATCACTCAAACCTGACTAAATATCACACCAACAATCGACAATATATAATTCATTATTTGCAGATTTGTCAGTTTTTAGTACCTCACTCAATACTATTATGCAACCATATCAAATCAGAGGCTTGGGGGCTTTTTGGACCTTAAAAGAGCTCCTTAAAAGACACGATAGTTGATAAGATTCAGCATTTTAAAATGCTTTCTTATTAAGTTATTTTATAAATGGTACTTTAAAGCACATACATTAACGTTAAACATGCTATATAGTAAATTTTGTATACATATCTTTAGTTTTACAAAAGGAAGGCTATATGTCAATGCTAATTTCTTGTGTTTTATATCTTTTTTGTATTTATCCTTTAAGTTTCAAATGCACTGTTCGAAAATTAAATCATGGCAAATCCATTAAAAATCAACAGGTGAAGGGTTAAAAGATTTACTTCAATTCTTGATTTAAGCATATACAGAAAGGTTACAAAAAGATTATATCGAGATTGACATATTCACTTTTTTTCTGCAGTAATTTTCGAAACTCTCTACTATAAAGGTCCATGTATTACATTGAAACATTGAATAAAAGTACGCTATATATGTATAGGTAGTTTTATCATTTATTAGGTTGTATTGTCTGCCTAGTCAAATTGAAATGTCAAACCGTAATTTAGTATTCAAGTTATAATGTTTATGATTTAAAATATCTGTAAGTACTTTCTCCGTCACTTTTATGTTTACACTTTAAATTATTATGACAAAGTTGTACAACTGTAAAATTTATCAAAAGGTCACATACATGTATTATTGTAACATAATGCAGCTTAAGAAAATACAACAAGTACCTAGGCTTTTCATGCCGCGTGATTATTTTAAACCAAAATTAAATTTTCCATTAAGATATTTTTGCGATAAAGGTTATGATCGGGCTATTGTTAGAATCCAATCCAGACGATTGAAACACCGTACCGATTTTATATTCATTTGAATTAAAATAAGATTGAAAAAAACATCAGTTTGAAAAACAATTAATAGTTTTCAGGATCTTTTTAGCTGCTGTTTTAATTCAAGAGTTATTAGTTGTTAATCACCTATTAAAAAGATTATTTTCAGAGAAACTTTGCCGTTATGATAACAACGGGGTGTTACAAACAACCTCCCCTCAGTGATCATGCTTCATCTCTGTGATTTTTCAAAAATATATGCAGCAAGAGAACAAATTACAAATACATGATAAATGGAACAAAGTCTAAGGCGTTCACGTAGTGTCTGACATTGGCTAAATGCATTACCTATTATTTTTGGCCGGCAGCCACCCCAGCCCCCACCTCCGTCTACAAGGAGCTCAATTATATAGATCAGATTAAACTATTTAAAGCGGACACCAGATATAATTCGGATTAATTTATTTTGGTAAATAACACATAACACAAGGAACTACTTATAAACACCAGCTATTTCCCATATTTTATTTTTACCTTTAAATAAATCAGTTTTTGATACTTATATCGGCCATTTATATAGAAAATGATCTACAATTGTAATGTGTTTTCAACTTTAGATATAACCAGTATAACATGCTTAACTACTGTCTTCTGCGGTCAATAATCTTAAAAATGAATGTTGAACTACTTTCTGCAGTCAATATTCTTGAACATTGAAAACTACAGCAAAGTTCCAGATATTATTTATATTATACATATACCTATATATGTCAATCATTTCCTTAAACATAGCATTTAAAGCAAACACACTATATTATCCATGTAATACATGTATGTATACGAATACATATATGTTATTTTTTACCAGTCATCATGTAAAACATTTAAACTATGTAAAAAACACCGTATCAGGAATCTTATATTTTATTCATCACAAATACACTTCTCATAATTCTTTTTAACAAAATTACGAAGTTCTTTTCTGTTGAAACCAGAAACTTGAGTTGTTTAAGTAACAGTGTTGAGACAGATAATGCTCTTCGTATACTGAGACGCGACTATAAACGTTATCTCCATACAATAATATCAAATTTAGCTTATAATTATTCATGCTTTAATCATTTCTAGCTAGAATATTATGTCATTATTGGGAATGACTAGACATTTCGTTTTTGGCTGTCAAGTGATTATAATTCAGAAAAGCGCGATTTTAATTAAATCACTCGTTCTTCGTTCTTCCTGATTTATACATCAGATACAGACAAATTCGCAGTGTATGCCGTTTCCAAAATATGGTGTGTCTATGAGAAGCCATAATAAAATGCTTTGACCTAAATAAGAAATGCGGCTATACAACCTTAATTGTCAGTCTGTATTAAATATGGTTTAAAAATCCAATCAGTGGCATGATGCACAGTTTACCCCTAAGAACTTATAAGATCACAAATAAATGACAACTTGAAGCTCAACACATGTTGTTTTACGTCAATACACTGCACTCTCCGCTTATTCGAACTAAGTCTAACTATTTGATACCGTTTTCAATGTACACTATCGTATGGATCATATAACCAAAGTTTAGTAAATTAGACTACTGAAACACCGTAAAATGAAGCACTTTTTGTTGCACCTAATTGAACTGTTCGTCAATTAGTCGCGGGAAAAGTAATCTTAATGTCCGCGCATGCGTCGATTATCGTTTGTCTCCGTGGCGTCTGTTATCGTCTGCTATTGTATTGTATCGGATGGTTCCGTAACGTACGCTTATGAGCGGAAATTCACGGAAACGGCCGAAACAATTCAACTATGTCTGTATCTCGTGCAATTTTGTGAACTGTTTTTGTATGTCCAATCGTTTTGTACGTTGTATGAAAGAGTTTTGAGAGAAAGTTTTAGATTGGTTTTTAACATTTCTTTTCTTCCAAATTCCCGCGAACTTTCCTTCTTCACTTCACTTCGTCTTTATTCTCTTACGAGTTAAGATATACTATTCTACTTAGTACATAAATTCTATAAGTTTTTCCATAGAATTTTTGACAGGAAATAACTTATTATTAAGTTATTTACTTTTTGTATTGAGACGCTGTGGTAAGATTATTTTCATTTAATGTAGTAATCAATAGTCTGCCGAAATCAAGTATTCATTCATATTGCTAGTAAAACTGTTGCATTCAATTGCTCACGGACATTATTGAGCCGTCGTTGTTGTTAGAGGAAAAAAGTTAATATTCCTGACAGATGGAACTTAGAAAAGCTCATTGAAAAGAAACTGAAACTCGTTTTGCATCGAGATTTAAATGAATATCATTAAATCCACATTTTCAAGAAATAAATTAAATATCAGTTTTTCAATCTTTGTATGTTACTTTTTATTACGAAATCTCTCACCACTGGTAGAAAAAACTGTTGTTTCGTGTTTCAGTCGAAAGAAAAATAGCGTGTTAAATCATGACAAATAATGACATCATTTTTCACTCGATCATTTTGTACTTTGAACCAAATTGTCACTTGTCACTTGTTTCCACCATTGATTTAGAAAGTAGTAGTCATGTAGGGCAGATGATCTCTCAGTAGTCGTTTCATCTGTCAATTATTAAGTAAAGTGAGTTGGACTGAAACAGAAGTGGGCGTTAAAATTTAAACAAATTAATCAAAACAAATGTTAATGTGTTTCCTTATCAGCGGTAAGTATATAAGCGGTTAGTTCTATGTTCATGTTTATTGTTACAAAAATCGTTCAACAATAACACTGAATAGACGGTTTAGCAGCATTCGGAGATTAAATTAAAACAAATAATTTTATTTTATTTATTTTATTTTATCTTTTATTTTATCTTATTTTAACTTATTTTATTTATTTATTTATTTCTAATTTAAGAAAATAAATCGCACCAATACCGCTCTGCAAAGTTGGAGATTATATGCGATATTTTCCTTTGACTTTTTGAACTAATGAACTTATCCTTAGATCTATAGAACAATCGGATAAAATTGCAAATGATATCCTATATATAATTTGTTTTTGCATATATATTCAATTATATAAAATATGTGCATACAAATTGTAAATAAACAACAGGAATTTGTGAAAACGAAGGTCGTTAAACATGCCTATTCCTTTAGCATTTCTTTTCAAATATGACAACTTGAATTTATATTCGATTTGATTAATATTTAAAAATCTATTAATTACTACAAGGCTTTTGTGACGGACCATGAAAAAAGCTTATATGAAACAATACTACACTATCGGTCAATGACATTTTCACATATCACAAAGTAATTCCATTGACTCCATCTGGCCTTATGCAGATTGAGAAAAAGCAGTATATATACTTTATACATGCGGTGAGCGACATGGCATCAATAAATGAACTGCCTTAATTACTTTCTCTTCTAGCTAATTTACCTTGGCAATGTGATAGACATATATTCCCGAATTCACATTCAACTTGTTGAATTACTTTTAATCCACTATGTCAATCATTTAATTTTCCTTGAAGACATAATTTTCTTTTAATCTATCTATGTGCATTGACGTTATAAATACCGATGTGTTTAATCTTGTTCTCACTCGAAAATACTAAAACTTATTGTAAATTCACACTAACGACAAAGTAAAGTAGCTTGTTGTATATCGTTTAAATCAGTTATTATCACGAATTTAATATATAAAATTTGACAGAAAGAAAAAAGTGCTGGGCAAAGAAATGCCAAATAGAATGTGTTGAAACACATATTGACTTTTATTTTGCATCAAAGACCGGCCTCAATAAACATCCCAACTGAGTGGAATTCGAACAATTACACAAGGTGTAAATATATAATGTTATATTCACTGCATTATTGGTATTTATAGTATTTATGGGTATAAAGCTATATTTCATGTCATTACTTTGTAAAATTCATCACTGGTAATAATATTTTGTTTTCCAAAATGTTATGGTCGATGCTTGAAAAGTCTCTCATTTAACGAACATGGATATGTATGTAAATAGAATAAAATATTCCATAACAAAATATTATGCTGTTATTTTGATAAGTGTATAACCGTCAAGCAATAATTTTGTTTATACGCCACTTGCTTTTGAGGAACATTCTTTAGTACTTAGCAATCATTACATTCCTGAAAGGAAATATTCTACCACATTTCTTTAATACAAGGACTTTGGAAATATTCCTGTTTTTTATTATAATTTTAAAACTTAAACAATACTTTTAGCAGCAGATATATAGCTGTATGCACTTTAAAGAAATGAAATACAAAATGGACATGTGACATCATACATGTTAGAAGATTACTGTTAACGAATGAACAATTTTTTTACGTTTGTCAGAATTGTCAAATTATGAATAATTGTAAATTGGATATAGCGAAAGCGTTTACGAATGCACAAACACACTTGTCATAAAAAAAGAGAAAAGAACGATTTAGATGTTTTTTATGGTTCTTGATCGTTGACTTAAATGGAATCTACGACGTTCACTTATAACGAAAACACACGAATAGTAGGTAAAATGTGAGGCCGTCAAATTGAATAGGGAATCAAAATTAAATTCTTCAATATTTTCATATTCAATTTTATTATTTCTATAATATTCTATAAAACATATAACAAAAGTGATGCAATTTATGTCCTAAATATTGATTTTTGGAATATAATTAAACGCCAGTGCTCTCAATGGTTACAAAAGCTATACATCTGTAAATAAATAAGATACGGTAGCATTATCTAACGAAAACACTTTGTCTGGTCAAATATATTTGAATTATACATCATACTAGTGTATATAAGGACAATTTTATGAACATTCAGTTGACAGCTTATAAATGCATTTGTTGACCTTTTCTCAACAACAAGTAAGATAAGTCTTTTCTGACATTTATGGAAACTAATCCAATTTTCACCAATGAAACTTGTATTAATGTATTAAAGTAAATGCTGATAGGGATATCTTTGAATGACTACAATCATATAGTTTATCTATATCTAACATTTCAGAAAATTGCAGATTTTAAAAAACGGTCCATAAATTTGTACGATTTCCTTTGTAGGCTTCTTGCAAAAGGCATTTTTCAAAAATAATCACATGGAATAACGCTTTTTATGTCCGTTTTTCAAACACATCATGAAATGAAACTTTTCAACAGATAATTGTCCCTGCTGTATTATTTCCTTATTAGGAAATCTCCGTCCGCTATAAAAAGTGTTTGTTTTTTGTTGTTGTTTTTTTTTTGCTTCACGCAAAAGACAAATTATTCGTCACATTATGACAAATGATTACATAATCAGTTAACAAAATAAGAGTTGGTGTTTTTGTTCTAATTTTGTTATCGTACGATTGTGATGATTACCGGCAAAATGAATCATTGCAAGCACATTTTCTTTTGTTATTCCATTTACTATTGTCAAGTATTTGCATTACTTTCGTCATGATATGCGTGGAACAAGAATTAAGTGTCGAAAAAAAAGATAAATACAGAACCCCTAAAGAAAGCCCAACACGACAAAAATGAAAATGTTGCAGGCTCGGTTTGATTGAGCCTGTTCATGGACGGTACTGGAAAGTGAAGTTACCGTCGACGCCCCCTAGCACCGGCTTAAGCAGAAATCAACATTTAAACATGAAATAGTAAAATTTTGAATTTAGAAACATCCGCAGATGTGTTCATACGGCGGTTATCATGGAACCTTCAATGTGACACTTCCGTGCCATTCCATGAAAAGTGGCGTATGGTCCCCGGGTAATAAAAAGCGTGTGCCCTAAACGAGAAAACAATGGGCGGAACTAATTAAAATGGAATTTTGAAAGGGGATCACAGGTTATGAAAACAAAACGTAATACTCGGCTTCGGATAACATAAAAAAGAATATGAATAATAAAGTTGATTTTTTGACACATGAATATTCAACTTTTACAGAGAATGTTTACAGAATTTGAGATAAACAGTTGGAAAATATTGAAATTCTTTATTTAAATGTTGGTCATCAATATACATGTAATGACATTTTATGATTAAAAAAGGCTTGAAATAGAATTATCTATAATTTAACGAATACTAATGTTGTATATATTTAACAGAAAAATATAATATGCTGTTTTTTATCAGGGCTTCACTCCTTAGTAAAGATTGCGGAATAAAATATCTGTAGATGTTGCACAGACAGAATCATAAAATGTTATACGAATGTAAACCATTACCTATGATATAACATCACGTGTCTTGAAACATATTCAACCATTCCTAATACTCCAATTACGATCGGCGAAAATTGTAATTTTTAACAATTACTATAAATAAACACGTTTTATGCAATTACATAAAAATACAACAAACGTGATAGTTCGCATTTATTATGACGGTTTTACATAGACATAAAAAAACGCAAACATTTTGTCAAATATTTAAGAAATTCGCATCTCCACTTGTAATATCTTTAACTATTTCAACTGCAGCCGGTTGTAAATATCATTTGTAGACATGTTTTTTACATTTGTACGTTAATCTTGATAGTATATCATATTATCATGGTGACAATAGATCAATCCTCCCGCACGAAAAATATTTTTTGTTTTGTCTATGGGCAATACTTAAAACACGCCATTATCTTCGTTTTTGACAAGTTAAGGAGAAGGACAATTTTAAGACGATTCAATAACAATAAATAATGATTAAGTACATGTACCAAACATTTCTCACGTATCAACTATAAAAAGAAAGAAAGAAAGTTAACATTATTGAAGAAGAATAGTTTATTTGTGATATCATTATAAATAAAATATAGTTTATATATATAATTGACTGGGCATGTACTTATGGCATTCGATGTGATATGTAAAATAACAGGATTTAAAAAAATATATATTTTAGGTTGCACAAAACGTAACTGGATTTCACTGAGGTCTTTTGACATCACACGACTAGAAATAATTTTCCGAGAGTTCTGCACCATTTGATGTTGGTCTGAACCATAAACTCGTGTTTGAATTTTCAGACCAATGTCTTACTTCTTTGTTTCAAAAAAATAATTTTTATTATGCGAAATGACCAAAAACGAGTTTCGCACCTCTCGAACTAAACATCACACAAACAATCGAGGAGTCTAAGTATCTATATTGTTTTTCCTTTTATATTTTTTTTCAATTTTAATGCCTCATGCAAGCATTTCAAATTCGATGTTTTAAAACTCTGCTAAGATGTATCAGAGACAATGTTTATAACAAAATTCATCCTAAAATATTCTTCATCGTTAAAATGTCAAACGACCCTTTTCTATCAACTCAATTGCCATAATTTATATGGCATTTGAGTGAATCTATTCTAATATATTGTATTCATAAAAAGTTCTACGGCTCACTTTAGGAGTTGTGTTAACGAATTTAGCAATACATTATCAGATTGAGGGGACAAAAATGTATACACCGTAGGACAATATTTTTAATTTGAAAATACACGATACTTTAAATTTAGCTTTTCACAACGAAGGCTATATATCATTACTAGTTTCTTGTATTTTATAATGTAATCCCTTAAGTTTCAAATAGACGGTTTGAAAGTTAAAACAAGGCAAATCCATTAGGAACAACAGGTGATGGGTAAATAGATCAACTTCTTTACCAGTTTGAAATCTAACTCGTTTGTTTACACTGTAAATTACTATGACAAAGTACTTAATACACCATTTAACAACAGAGCACATATAATTGTAACTTTTTACAGTTTAACAAATTACAACAAGTTCCTAGGCCTTTCATGCCGCTTGATTATTTCGAACAAAAAATGAAGTTTCTATTAAGATGTTTTTGCAATAAAGGTTATAACTGGGTTTTTGTTAAAATCCAATTTAGATGATTTACGAGAAACACCGTACCGATTTTATATTCACTCTAATTAAAATGAGATACAAAAAAATATCAGATTGAATGACAATTGTAGTATTCAGTATAAGGTATTTTTTTTGTATTTCTAATGCAAGAGTTCCTGTAAAATATGTTATTTTCATAGAAACTGTACCGTTATCATAGCGACAGTGTATTACAAAGAAACACCCTTTAACGACTGCTATCTCTTTGATTTTAGAATTTATGAAGGAAGAGAACATAAAACAAATACACGATAACCAAGTGCACTTATATAACTGTGTTTTATTTGAAATAACTCAGACGTTTTCATGGAAGTGTGCGTCATCTGATATATTGCACTGAGCGTAATTAACAATATAGCATGTTACTGGCGTTTAACAACAGCTGCTGAGATGCATCAAAGACGAATCGCCAAACCATGCGATAAATAAAACATAACGAACTATTAGCTATAGAAACACAAGCTATTTCCCCGTTTAAATTACTTATATTCGTCGTTGATATGAAACATTAGAAACTAAAAAAAAAAAAACGCTCACAAAATGTTTTCTATATTAGGTTTATATCAATATAATATAATTAGGTAATATAACAGTAATTTTGAAACACTGTCAGGTTAAAGAAGTAGTAATAACTCTAGAATACTGGATGTCACGAAACTTTAAATGGGGATAATATCAGTCATATATATAGATTGTTTGATTGTTTTTTGTTTGTTTAGATGGTTTTACGGCACACCAACACAGTATAGGTCATATGGCGCCGAACAAGGAAAAATGAGTTTCATAACTTCAGTTGCTACACTCCTAAAAGCAGCATCAATGGTCAAAACAACCTTAATATTTAGGGCTAAGAGATGATATCTCTGTTTAAAACTATATATGTTACCCATATTACTTTTTAAACTACTTTTTTGCAGTCAATTACATTGAACATGAAAAATACAACACAGTTCCAGATATTTTCCATATTATTTTTATTATACATTTTTATTATACATATACATTTTTATATCAATCCTTTACTTAAACATTACATTTTAAGCAAACATTAGCAAATTAGCCATAAAATACATGTAAACATTTGTTTCAAAACTTCAGATATGTATTTTTTAACTACAGATATTTATATCAGTTAATTATTTAAAGCATTACAACTATGTACAAGACAAGCATTGATGCAAAGCATCACAGGGCGTCCAAGCAAGAAATGCAGCAGGTGAACATGAACTAGTAGACATATGATGGTAATCTTTTCAATGGTTAATTTGTTTTTACCAGAATTGTATATCACTTATGAATGAACGGACGAAATACATTGTTCATTATGAACTTTGATTGGCACGCTAGAGATTAGAATATTACTTGTTATTTCTTTATGATCGGGATTATTAATAGCAACGGATATACATGTATACAATCATTTATAATCCATATGTGTAACGCATGATCAACACCACACTTGTGTAATTGTCCCTAATTATGTTATCGCTACTATAGCGAAGAAAACCTCTGGTTATATATTACCATGTTGATCATGTTGAGCATAATTGTTTATTATACAATATTTGTAAGATCTATTTATTAAAAAATTTACAGATTTTATGAATATTGTTTTCTTTTTTTTTTTGTGTTTTATTTAATACTGAGATTTTACGTTTACTACTCTTTTTTAATTAAAATTGTAAAATAAATTTTAAGAATTCAATTGTCATATTGACTGACGATTTTAAGGTATTAGGACCCTAATGGGCACTATCAGGAACTAAAGAATTGACATCATAGGTCAGATGTATACCTTAAAGTACACCTGTATGCAAAATTTAAACAAAGTTTACCGTACGGAAATCAAGTTATGGCCACTTTTCTGAATTCAAGCTAGGATGTTATGAGGGCCCTTTTTTAGAAATGAGGAAACTTTAAATAATCTGCAATAACATTCTAATGAAAAATGTTTTCCCATGATTTTTTGGTAAGAAACAAATAGTACCATTCAGCTAACAATCCACATAAGCAAAATTATGGTTTCTACTTAAAATTTATGAAATCTGTATAAAAATGTTACCCTACCCCACCCATTCTTACCACATGTCTGACCATTTTTCTACTTAGGGAGCCTAATTAAAAAAATTCTTAAAATTTACCCAAATGAGTGCCTGTTTTCAAAGTTTCCCTAAATTTTCAAAAAAGTATATTGGTTGATCTTGTAAAATATGAAATACTTTTACCGTCTAGTTTTGATTATATTACACTTTGAAAATATCAGGTGCCATATTTATTACTAGATTTAGCATAATTTAGCCAATAAATACCTATATAAATTAAAAGTTCAAAATTAAACACTTTTTTCTTTCCATATGGGACATGAGAGATACATAAAGAATGTTAAAAGAAAAAAAGAAAGAAAAAAAAGTTGACCCTTCTGGGGATTGAACCCATGGCCCTCATTTTCAATGTAGTTAACAGTAATTCTAGCCGATTTGAATACTCTTCAAAGCGGATGTAATGCATTAGGGTGCTAATACCTTGAGTCTAAACTTAACTGGAAAAAGTCAGTAAATTATGGTTAATCTTTCAATATATAATATTGTTTATTCTTAAACCATGTACATATACATTTGTATTTTTCTTTATCATTTTTTAAATTGTCAATCAATTGAATAATTCATAAAATCTAATTTGTAACTTTGAATAATTCCTCGGCATCTTTACTAAACACTAATACCAAATTAAATAAAATGTTTCAAAGTTGATAGTGTTATAATAATACCATAAAAATGAACCTTTTTTTCAATTATTATACATATTTATTGTTTTTATCTCATATAGATAAAATGAAACATGCTATTGTTGTTGTTGTTGGTTTTTTGTCGAATTGTATGTTTATGTATAATAATAATAATAAAAAAATTTGAGAGTTGATCTGTGTTTATTAATTATTGTAACCAAACTAAGTGACAAACATTCATTTTGGAAAAAAGGTTATTTATCTGTTAAATATTTGTTCTGTTCTGTAACGATATCAAACATCTACTCCAAAACCGGGAAAGACTGGACAATAAACGTGTGATACTATTCGCCGGTAACTAGTAAATCCCGGTCAAAATAGGAATGTTAAGGTCATCAACTACATGTACAACAATAACATACCATAATAACCCACTGTGTACGGCTTACAGACACTTCATCCCCATACACTTCACCCTAGGCCCTTTTTTGCAGACACTTCAACCCTTAGACACTTCACCCCTCATTTTAAGAAATTTGATTGAGACACTTCACCCCTCATTTTTTTTTGTGTTTAACAATTATTTATGTAGATTATATAAAATACATTCAATAGTGATTGAGTATGTTTAGTGTTTTAACATATTTTATTATTATTTTATCATGTTACTGACAAAAGACAACGGATATATTGTTGTTTTTGCCCTACAAAAAAGGCTCATTTCACAAAGTTAATAGTATAAAGTTTTTTTTTCTTATTTTTATATATTTCATACTAATTTCAATTTAAGTAAAAGTGATATAACTTATTGAATATTAAAAGAATAATCTTTCTAGTGAAGTGTGTGAACCTTTGTGTGAATTTTCCTTTGATATATACAATAAGAGTAGTATATAATCTCTTTCACACTTACTTTGTATCTTTAATTGACAGTATCTTGTTTAATGGATTGAAAGCAAAACAGGAATACGAAGCTGTTAGTTCAGGCTGTTAGCTGTAATGAATTATGAATATGATTATTGTATTAATTATCATGTATTGATAGTTTAAGTAATTCATATTATTTTAATGTTACTGAATAACTTTGTTTAATTAGCTCATATTTTTGAGTAATCATAACTACAGAATAGCTTCAAGTGTCAAGTTTATTAGCATCATTAGCAAATCAATTGCTAAATGGACATTTATAAAGAAAAACACATGAAGCATGGCAACCAATTCATTCATTCATATTCATTTTATTTATTTATTATAAATAAATTTAATTTTCATACAATTATACCATTTTGATTTAATTATCTAATCAATATGAGATAACTGTTGAATAAACAACCAATCAACATGTTGAATAAACAAGGTGACATGCAATAAAAAATTAATAAATTAATAATACTAGAAATAATTAATATAAACATATATAAGCATTTTGTTGTTATCGAACTTGTTTTATTTAATTTATAGAAAAAAAATTGGATGAGTGGTGAAGTGTCTTACTGATTTTGGGGGGTGAAGTGTCTGAAGAGGTGAAGTGTCTTCAAAATTTAAGGGTCCGGGGGTGAGGTGTCTTGCTACCCTGTGTACTACTAAATGATAAATAAAAACCCCGAAGACGGAAAAGGTTATTGCATTTGAAAATGTTTGCATTGCGAAATTCTCCAGTTCGCTATTCATTGTACACGACATTTCATTTTCAATTAGTAATCACGCACCCTCATACCGATCGGAATGATCGGATTTTATTATGACCGAGTAAAAGGCTCGAAAAGTTGCTGTCGCCCTTTCACAAAATCTGATTTCATTCCATGAAGGGCGCCGCGCTTCGGCGCGGACGCCATTAACAACAGCGTTTGGTAGGAACCTTATATTTCATTCATCACAAATACGCTGATAATGATGCTTTATTAACGAAAATGACGAAAAAAGATCTTTCTGTTGAAATCAGACATAGCTCTTGTTTTGCTGGTTGTTTGCTTTTTCTGTAAGAAGCACCGTTGAGACAGATTGTGCTCCTCGTATACTGATAAGCGGCCATACAACATCAATTGTCATGGTTTTAAAATCTGTTTAGCCGCATTATGCACCGTATACTCTGAGAATGTGAAAGATAAAAATAAATACGTGCCGTTAAATCAAAACATGAAGCTTGACACATAATGTTATACGAAACACGCTTCACTATCCGCTTTTACAAACTAAGTCTAACCATTTGATACAGTATTCAATGTACATTGTCGTATGATTCATATAATCAAAGTTTAGTAAAATAGACAAGTGAAACACCGTACAAATAAAACAATATTTTGTTGCATTTAATTTGGATGATTTACGAGTTTCAAAAGATTTTTTGTTGTCAATTATAAAAACCGAAATAAAATAATTATATTTCCGAATAGCAATGGCATCTCACATTTGAGGTTTTCTGACAATTTATGCAATAGTTATTGAAAATATTTTTATTAAAAATATAAACAAAATATTCTTTGACAGATTGATAAATAAGTATAATGACATTACAAAAAGTATGTTGAAACATTATGGAGAATTGAGTTGCTGCTTTTTTTCTTTATATTTCTTTTTCCTCCCAACAGTTTGACAGATAAAAGTTGATATTTAACATACCTATTTTGTATATTGCCTTAATAATATGTTTAGGATTTTACAGTTGTGGTATTCTCTCATTTTGTTGTCATGATACATATACCATTATACCCTAAAACATCACTAGCTGTATTAAACGATGTCAATTATACAAAAAACGAGGTTTAAACATCAACAGTAGCTTACTGCAACCGTTCACAAGCATGCAATGATTTAGTAAGATGTAACATAAAATAATAAAACAATCATAATTATATTAATAAAGTAACTTAATGAATCATATTCCTGTGTGTGTTTAATATTCGTGTATGCTTAGAGTATTCTTTAGTCTTAGGTTATTAAATTTTGCTATGTTTAAGATAATGAAGTGATCCATACAAAAAGGTACAGCTATGAAAGAAGGTAGAGTTTTGTTATCTTTTATCATTATTACATTTAAACTTGTCCGAATAATACTAAGATATTACATACATATTTCTCTAGAAGTTTCGTCCTGTAAATAGTGTTTATGTTCACTGTTCACGGCGACAAATAGAAAAATAAAATGACAGCATCTAATTATTTTTAACAGGTCTTTTTACTTAAGCAATATTTTGAAAGAATAATAACAAACCATATATTTGTTGTAAGAACAGACTTAAATAAGTAGTAAAATATAATACTAAATTAGATAATAATATGACAGTTTTAATTTAAAAACACAATCATATTAAAGGAGGAGTAAAATCTTTAGAAGACTGGGTGTCATGAAACTTTACATGGGAAGAAAGAAGATATAATATTTACATAACATTAAAATAAGAAGTATAAACAACATTATACCTATCCAAATAATATAGGATACTTGCGAAAAGGTGAGGTATAATAACCACATTTATATCATATAATCAAATAACCAGGTACATATTTATGACAAAGAAGAAAGCACTGAAAATGTTACAAAAATGTATAAATTTCAATACATTTAATATATTTTTTCCTCAAAGGGTAGTAATACACATATACAATTTGTGCAAAAATGTTTATAACGGCATACAATGTCTTTAATTCATCTTTTAGAAAATAAATGTATAACTTTGACGTCTACATAATTAATTTGCTCGACAGGAACAAAGTGTGGTTTTGTTACTGTTTTTTTGTGTGTGTGTTTATAAGCTTTTTTTATCATTTTTTTATTTATATTTATTTTTGATAATGTCATTCTAGACTTTTCAATGGCGTTTTGTCTTTAAAACAAGGTACATAGGTGTGTCTCATTTTTCTAAAATTGGTATCTTCTGACATCAAGAAAGCCTTATCTATGAAAGTACAGACATAAAAGTTCTATGTCAGCTATAAATGAAACCAGATCAATTCTTCTCTTGTGTGTAAGTTTTACTTCTTAATATCATTTCTTTATATATGTTTCATGTTCGCCTTGAATATACTTAAACGCTATTTTCTCTGCAATTTAAAGTTTCAACGATATTGACATGTTTCATCATTGTAACTTGACATCTGATAAAAACCTACCTGATTTGTATACATATTTTCGTGAGCAAAAATCAGTTATTTAGTTGATCCCCCTATTTGGTTGCTTATACTATTTCCTAAAACTGTCAAATAAAAGGTATACGCGCTGTAAATGTCGCGACAACAAATGAGGTTATATTCTTCGTAAACGTTGATTCTCCTCCACAACGTAATTGTTTTTGTCCCCAGGCCCACATGTTGCAATAACTGTAATCACAAAATGACAATAACTTGATTTCAGCTGAATGCAAATTTGCCCACATTATGTCTAGGGGCTTGACAGTACTACACTTGAAGTGATCAAGATGTAGTTACATGCCAGTATTAACCTTAAGCTTTAGTTAAATGTCAACCTCACTACAGGTTATATATAGTTAGTGCATGAATATATTGTTTCACAATGAATTCACTACATTTAACGGATCAATTAAAAGTAAGGAGGCGTTTCTTATTTATTAATTACTTTTATTAATATATTGTAAGAATATTATTTGTTTCTACGAAAAGTCTCAATACAATAATTAGGCGCACACATTAATTCAAATGCATATTATTTGTTACCCTGTTCCCAAGTTGTTAACCAAATGTGAAATGACTTCATGAAGTATCAGACGTTTTAGACATTTACATGAAAATTAGAATAACTCGTTTCTAAGGTTTAACATTTTCAGATATTTCTAGTATTAAATAGGTAATAATACATATCACATCATACATCACATCATTTGTCTCAGATAAACAAGATTAATAATCACTTTTCTTTTCTTTTTCATTTTGAAAAAAAACAAAATTATAAGACCAGTATTAAATCTTCCCATAATTATGCCGGCAATATTCCTATTGAAAACAAGTTCATTTTTTATTGAAAATATAATGACATCCCAAAAGTAAAATATCATTTTATGTTGCCAATTTCTAAACGGTAATCCAGAAGTAAAACAGGTGTCTGTACAAACATTCAAAACAAATAATAAAATAGATAAATACAGAATCCCTAAATAGAGCCCAACACGGCAAAATTGAAAATGTTGCAGGCTCGGTTTGATTGAGCCTGTTAAAAATATTTCAAGTGAATAAGAACTATTTTACTAGCCTAATTACCCAGACGGTCGGTCCCCCCATTTCGGTCTTTTCATTTTAGATTTACTCGCTGTTATTCAGTTGTCATGCTTGATTATGATTTTGGTTTTTTGGTTACATTTATGGACATGTGTTCAACCGACGAAATACCACACTTTAATTTATTATCATCTTTGTCTATCGTTGGTAAGTATCATCACTGAAATCGTTTGTTGTCAGCTTGACAATCTGTTCGTTGTAAAATATATTTATCGAGCGGGAATTATAATTATTCTTAGAAAGCTCAATCCGAAGTGTTTACCTATAAAACTTATCTTTTCCTAATAACAGCTCATAATAAGAACGCATGCGACCAATAGATGATATTTGTGATCGGTTTGCACAATTTAATGCCTTAATCAACCAAACAATCGCCGATGACTCGGCAATACTGGGGAAACAGTTGTGAAATGATTTCTGTACAATTTAATCATCCATAAAGTGTACCAATAAACCTATACATCTTTGACATTTCCACGTACTGACATAATGTTCATACTGATTAAGCAAAGCATTTTTCACACCAAATTGATAACACGGTTCAGTTAAACGCTGTTTCTTTTTTTACATGCAATTGTTCTTCAAATTGGATTAACCGACATTTGCCACCATAAGTAATTATAAATGTTGCGACAACGAAAGGGTTTCCATTTTTTGTTTCCGTATATAGTATATATGGTAGACACTTACCCTGAGGTTATATTTTTTTAGTCTTACTGAAACTTAAAAAAAAACGGTAGATAGACAATTACCCTAAGGTTATATTTTGTAAAGTATTATTATAAACTAGGAAAACAGTAGGTTCATCTTAAAGAGTATCAGCAATTTCCTTTTTTGTTATTGAATGTCACCAAGCTTGCATATTAGCTTGCAATTACGTCTGTATGTCATGATCAGTCTAAATCCCACCGACCATGCTGTATTTGGTATTATTGCAGCGACATTTTAATTACTTAAACTTTGCACATTACCTCAGCGCAACATATCGCACAAAAATTATTTGAGTACTGTCAGACAATAATTTATTGATTTAGCTTTCAATGTCAAACGAAAGCAGGTCATGTATTTATCTCAAATCATTTTTTTATTAAAACATTTTTGTGGGTTCGATCCCCGGAGATGCTTTGGTAGTTTAGCATGGAGGAAGGTAGTCTAGTACTGGTGTAACTCTCCAGGAACCATGGTTAGGACACTACTTGCCTATACGACTGAAATACTGTTGGGAAAAAGCGTAAAATGAAACAAACAAACAAACAAAACATTTTTTTGTAATAATCATAGTTTTAATTTCCATAGTCGTTCAAATAACTTAAGCTATAATTCGTCAAATCATTTAGACCTTTATTTTATTGTTTGAACAAACTTATATTTCCAATGTTTATCAGCAGATTATATTTCATTTTGTTTAACAGTCATGCTATTAATATCATCTTGTTTCAGGAGAAATGATTTCAGACCTCTTGTCTGCAACATAATCATTTATTTCCCGTGAATGGGACGGTGATGTTATAATTAGTAGTCTGAAGAAATAAAGTATTCATTCATATTGCTAATTCAATTGCTCACGAAAATTTAATAGCCGTCGTCGTCTTTAGATGAATACAGTTGATATTCCTGACAGATGAAATTTAGAAAATCTCATTGAAATGAAATGAAACACGTTTTTTTATCGATATTTAAATGAATATCATTAAATGCAAATTTTCAAGAGCTAAATAAAAAGCAGTTTTTCCATCTTTGCGTGGTACTTTTTCATTACGGAATCTCCCACCACTGGTAGAAAATCAGTTGTTTTATGTTTCAATAGAAAGAACAGTAGCGTGTTGAATCATGACAAATAATTGCATCATTTTCCTCTTTGTGACTTGACATTGAACCAAATTTTCATTTGTTTTTGCAATTAATTAGTAGTCACGAGGGGCATTATTTGGCCTATCTCTTTGTAGTCGTTTCATTTATCAATTATCAAGGAGAACCAGTTGGACTGACCGCCAAAAATGTGTAAAAAATGGACGTAAAACGTTAAACAAACATATCAAATCAAATTCAAACTCAAATATGTTTCTTTATCTTACATCGGTATGTGTTAACAAATCGTTCAAAATAACAATAAAAAAGACACAATTCATAAAGACGGTTACTTACGATATCAGCATTCAAAGATAAAATGAAAACAGATCAGAACAGAGTTATTGTTTAGAAGGAAAATATGGCGCCAATACCTCTCAGCAAAGATGGATATAAATAATAAATAGTTAATTACAATTGCAGCCATTAAATGTGAAATTGTCCTTTCTCTCGGTACTGTTGAGCTGATCTTAAGATTTTGAGAACAACCGGATAAAATTGCAAATGACAACCTTTACAAGTCAATTCATAATGTGTTGTTGCAATTTAATTCAGTCATGAAGTAAAATTGAAAAATAAGTATGTATATTAATAAAAAACAGGTATTTTTGAAAACCAATGTCTTAAAAATGCCGAGTCCTTTAGCATTTCTTTTCAAAGATGATACCTTAAATTTAGATTTGCTAATACTATTTAGTAATCTATTATTTAGCATTACTCTTTTGTAACAGATCAAGATCACGGAATGGTAAGGTAATAAAAACAAGTCCTATACATGTATTAATCAATATGACACTATCAGTCATTGACACATATCACTATGAAGTCGTATTGACTGTATCTTTATGCAGATTCAGAATGTGAAAAAAGAAACAGTGTAGAAAGTTCATATAGGCGGTGAGCTACTTGGGATCAACAAATGAAATGTCTTAAATATATTCCCTTCTAGCTAATTTACATTGGCAATGTGATAGACATATATTCCCGAATTCACATTGTTAAATTACTGTAAATTCACGATGTCAATAATTAAATCTTCCTGGAAGACAAAGTTGTCTTTTAATTTATCTAAGGGCATGGAATCGCTAGGAAGTTCACATTGAAGGTTCCGTGTTATCAGCCGTATGAATACAGCGGATGTTTGTAAATTCAAAATGTCAACATTTTCATGTTTCATTGTTGAATTCTGCTTAAGTCGGTGCTAGGGAGAGGGGTGTGGACGGTTGTTTGCACTTGACAGTACCGTCTATGAACAGGCTAAATCAAACCGAGCCTCCAACATTTTCAGTTTTGTCGTTTGGGATTTTCATTAGGGATTTTCTCTCTTTTTGCAATTTGCTTTCCCTTCAACTATAATAATGAATTTGGAACAACTTTCACAAAGAGAAAAAAAGCGCCGGACAAACTATTGCCACAAAGAATGTTTTTAAATACATGTAAAATCCGTATATATTTGTGACCGAAAGTCAATAAACTGCCAAAAAAACTTGTACTAGGACAATTACACAACGTGTGAAATGTAAATTGTTATATTTACTTATTATTTGTATTAAGACAAAAAATTATAGTAACATAAAATGCCATTGGTATTTAATACGATCGACTTTGTAGGTAAACAGAATAAAATGTTTCAAAAAGAAATATCGTGCTGCTATTTTAAGTAGGTTTAAAAGATCCTGTACGTTATGTAAACAATTAACAAAAACCATCAGAGAGGTTTGGTTTGATAGTAAATGCGAAAAAAAAAATCGGTAATGATACAGATATTAAATGATGAAAACTCTTCGAGGCTGACTCGGTCTTTCTAAATATAACACAATGGTACGTCTTCCGTAACACATGATCGGTAACATGACCCATTCTTTAAACAGAACAAAACAAACATGGATGCTGAAGACAGCAGCTCATTAAGCACAGAAGGTTTTGTTAAAGATTAACTTGGCATGTAGTATTTAAACAAATAACATTGGCAACAAACGCGAGAGAGGCGGTTTGTTTATCTTCGCAATGTTTATATAAGTTGTTTGAGCGTGTGTCTCGTGGCCTCCATTAATTTACATATAAGGATGTAATACACTTTATGGAACCGTCAGGTGTTTTTCCGTCGATAACTCTGAGATGCGACTAAATGCATTCTAACCGTCGAAATTGTTTTATTATTAATTTGAATACCATCTTAAACACATACAAAATTAGTATCGTTTTCTTCTATTAAATTTAGTAGAATGTTACAGGATCTTTAACAGTTTAGCAATGATTTATAGCATCCATTCACTTTTAAGACAATATTATTCCATTTCTTTAAGTATAATGGAAATATTCTTTAATAAAACAAATCATAAAAACGATTCAGGGTTTCTTAAATGGAGCTTGCTCCTCTTTGACATAATGGTAACGACGAGGCACCGTTCACATAACTTATAGCACCGCTTAGAACCAGTATCAACATAACTTAACTGTATGTATCGACATGGTGAAGTATTAAGAGACAGTAGTGGGTAAACATTAAATCATATAGCATTTCATAGAATATTATGAAAACGCACGAAGACCAGGTATATTGTGAGGCTGTCAAATTGAATAGGGAGTAGGAAACAATACGAACTAATCAATATCTTCATAAATTATTCAATCTGTTTATTTCTATAATGTCTATTAAAGATATAATACAACTTTTGCAAAATTGATGCATTAAATGTCCGTAAAAATAACTCTTAGAATATAATTAATCGTATAGTTTTAAAATGTTGCAATCTCAATAAAAGTTCGTTAGCAAAAGCAATACAACTGCATTTCACTTTCAATAAAAAAATAAGATACGTTAGCACTAAAGTAAACACTTTATTCGGTCAAATAATATTTGAGTTTCATATCATACTAGCAAATATAAGGACAATTATACTAACATTCACTTAATAGCTAATAAATCTAGGTGTTAAATTTTCTCAACAAAAAGTTCGATGAGTCTTTTCTGACATTTATTGAAACTAATCCAATGTTCACTAAAATGACACTTGTATTTATTTGTTTAAATAAACGGGCAAAAATTCTCATATTGAATCTTAAAATGACAAAAATTAGTATTGCTTGTCCTGAAAGTTGCAGATTAAAAAGCGGACATTAACAAGAAAAAGTTCAGCAATACAGAAACTAATCTGTTTTTCTTCAGACATAAAAATAAAGTAAAAAGCGTAACAACAAAAAAGCTTCCATTCATGATCTCGGTTTATTTATTCCGGTACTGCGATATTATTCCCCGTGTCCAAATTAAATATAATTACTTTAAATAGAGAATGACAATAAATCAATCTTCCTGGATGAAAAAAAAAAGTTTTTGTTTTGTCTACAGGCTATACTTAAAACACTCTGTAATCTGCTTTTTTGACATGTTAAGGAGAAGAACAACCTTAGGTAAATTTGCAAAAACGATGCAATAAAAGACTATTGTATTCATTAAAGAATAAATAATAATGAATACTGATTATGGTTCCGAGAGTTCTCACGTATCAACTATGAAAAATGAAGAAGGTTAACATTTTTAAAGTAGATTAGTTTCGTGATGATATCATTATAAATTAAATATACTTTTTTTAGATTTGTCTGTACATGTACTTATGTAATCAGATATACTATGTAAGTAAAAGGCTTGTTTAATATGTAAAATATTTTAGTTCGGACAAGACGTTGCAGGGATTCCATTAAGGTATTTTGGCATTACGGGACTGGAACATTTTGTGCATCGTTTGATGTTGGTCTAAACCAAGCAATCGTGTTCGAATTTTCAGATCAATGTAATCAGTTTTATTGTGCAACATGACACAAAAATGCAACTCTTTTCACATCAATGGAACTAAGAGGGAAGAGCGACAAAATATTTCTACGTTGATCTTAGACATTATGTATAAAGGTCATTTGTTTCTCATTTGACTTAATTATGTCTCACTTTTCATCACTTACTTTTCATTAATGCTCAGACATTTGCCGTGTTAGGGGAGTTCCTCACATTTTCAACTACAACTATTCCATGCTTTCACTTCTGTGCAATCGGCAAAGCATTTAAAAAAAAATTGTCAAATCACATAGAGTTAATTCGAAAAGAAAAAACACACAAATACTTTTATAATCTGTGATATAATTAACAGCAAATGTTACATGATTGTTATTTTATACTCAGTTACTTAAACGAGTTGTTTTAAAATGATAGAGTACAAGACCTTGCCGAGTTATTATCTGTTTTAGTTAAAATCAATGTGCAAAAATAATAAAGAATTTGTTTGTATTTAAGTT